>NW_018108590.1:16266-29082 GCF_000183805.2 Loa loa | reverse complement strand
ATATATGCACATTTGTATTTTTCCAACCTTACCATGTTAAACATCCGTAACGTTAACGTACCTAATTTGAAAATACTTTGCAGGTTTGTGCAATATTTTTGGTTGTTTTCTTTCGAATTTTCGATCAAATTTCAATTAGATCTAGATTGGAAAGTTTAAAGCTAAAATTTCAGACTTTAAAAAAAGTAATATTGCACAGTAACTTTTTTTAACAACCTGAATGTTACTTTTTTAATCATAAAATGACAGTTACCATATGAATTGTCTTCTGAAATTATTCATTTATTATATCCAGGGATAAGGACGGGGTCAATAATTGAATAAAATAACTAGTAACAATATCGGAAGTCCTAATCAATGGGTAATTTTGAGAACATTGTAACGACTAGCGTTGTGAACATCTTTTATTGGCATTTCTGCTCTCAATAACATGCAGTTATGTTACCGAAAGCGTAATGGACATACCTTGCTAAGGGTCCTAATGATTATTACATGTGGTAGTGTATTCTCTTTGTTTCTTCTCTTACTCTTTTGATCCTGCATCGTTTCGATTTTCACAGTATATAACCAGTTCCTAACTGTAAGAATGCTACCGATTAGGTGTTTTGACGAATATTTTATGAGCATTGTTTAGATGCTCTACGAAATCCAGGAATTTAGTCCTAAACCAAGATTCGGAGTTTTTAGTTAATTTTTTGAAAACTGAGGTAGAACAAATTAAGAGGTAAAGAAAAGTAATGAGGATCAGCAGATATACCATGTCGAGATTTCGGTATTTCGGCAGCTAATACTGTTATTTGTTATTCCAGCGGTTAATACTGGTATGTATTAACAAGGGAGCAAAAGCCAAATTCATTTCATTATCTTATTCACCAAAATATTTCATGCTTAGAATTTTACAAGCAATGGTAGAGCAAAGAAAGGTTTGTTGAGTAAAAATGAGGAATTAAAAAAAGGTGAATCAAAATTATTGATAAGATCAAAATAACGTTTATTTATTTCAGATTTATTTTGCATTAAATTTGAAAAAAAAATTTTTTCAGTCAAGCGAGTGGTGAAAGTTCGCTTAGTTCACCGCCGCCACCAGCTACACCACCACCACCTCCAGGAATACCATACAGCGTGGCTGTTGGACTTGGGACGAAAAACACCAAGGGAAGCATTGTACAAACAAGGTTTTTCTTTTCATTTTTTGCAGTCCTTCTACTTTTTGCTTAAAGTTCCAAAACTTTTACGTTGTGGGTATGTATATTTTCATTCGAAGTGATAATTGATAAAACAAAAAAAATTAGTGGCTCATAATTTTTGGCAATCCTACACGAAAGAAGGCATGGTGCGTATTGATATGGAAAGAGCAAGGACTGAATTTTCAAATGTCATCAGTTCATTTTGATTTTTTTTCTAAAATGTATCTAGTTTCATCGTGCACCTGTCGAACTCTTGAATTTTATTTTAAGTCTCTGCTGCTTTTATCATTTAGAAACTTCTGAAACTTTTGGAGGAAAGAAAAATCTTCCTTACTTTTCAAAAAGAACAACTGACGAAGTTATAAACTACATGGAACATAAGGGTGCTCAATAGATGAGTAGGACAAATTGAAAAAAATATTGTATTGACGTTAATGCGCATTAGTGAAACGCTAGGAGGGCAGTCATTTCATTACCAGGGATGAATCATATGTGCTGGAAAAAAATTTTGTAAACCGCATGCTATGCATAGTATATTAAAATACCGGAGTTGAAATGATACTTCTAACATTCCTGTTGACCAAGGTTTTTGATGTTACCTATCACCTTATGCGGGGAACATATGTTTTGTTTCGCGGAATATGTAATAAACATGTACATACGACCTTTTGTTTGGAAATGGAACTACCAAAGTTCAATTTTTATTAAGAATTTTGATACAAACGTGGGAACATTTAATAACAATATCGTAAAAACACGAATCTTTTTTCTTGAGCCCGTTTTTTTTTTGTTCGGTATTAAAGTAGTATGGGTGAATTTGTTAGCATTTTTGAAGAGAAACTTTGGCGAAACCGTTCAAATTTTATTATCCAAAAATGGATCTCTTGCTTTTGCAATATTTGTCTTTCATCGTCCACAGAGAAAATTTTTTCTGATTAATTGCTAACTCCTGTTCGAATATTGTGCATGTTTTGAATTAGTATGTCGGTCGAAGTTCATATTTCATTTTCGCTAATCACCAGATATCTCTTTACTCTTCCTTCATTCGACTTTATAACTTATCTTTTTTTTTGCATATATGCTTCCGTGAAGTTAATTCAATGTACTGTGAGTTGCTTGCATAATGTTGTGCTGAGCTTATCAAAATTTCATTTCTGGGTCAAGGATTCAAATCCCCGTGTCATCGAGGTTCTCTGTTAATTGGGTAAAGTTTTGCAAGTATTGATGCACATCTGCACAGCGTCTTTTATACTGCGATTACATGTAAATTTTATGTGTGTGGATTCCTGTTTTTTCTACATCTTTTTCGAGCATATTACCAACGAACAGTACTGATTAAAAATAGCGCCAGACTTGTTCATCTGAAAAAAAATATGAAATTGACAAATGAAATGACAATAAGAAGGCTTGGAGGTGTTTGTATGTTAGATTCTTATTTTACCAGATTAGCTTCTTTTTTGCTACCGATTTAAAACTTCCATAACTTCCACCAAATTTCTGCGGAAGTTGTGTTTTTTAAAAATACCTGTCCTGTTACTGTTATTCGTTTTGTTTTACAGAAACCACTATGTATTAGTCGATCAAAATATATGTAAAGTATTTTTTATTGGAGGGAGGGGGGGGGGGAATTTAATTTCCCCAATTCTTCCACTTACTTGCTTGTTGGTGATTTTTTGGATCGGATGAAAAGCCCTATCTTAGTATTAGTTTCACATTATATTGTATCAGCATTTTCCTCAAATATTTCGTTATCCTTCCATTTTTAATCTTATACTTTTACCGCTGCTTTTGGTTGCTGGAAAAATCCTGAAAGAAAGGTTGCTGGAAAAATCCTGAAAGATCTCAGTTGATCGATTTTTTTTTCGTTTGAGATGACTGATCTGATTTT
The DNA here is from genome assembly GCF_000183805.2 of Loa loa. Taxonomy (NCBI): domain Eukaryota; kingdom Metazoa; phylum Nematoda; class Chromadorea; order Rhabditida; family Onchocercidae; genus Loa; species Loa loa. The sequence goes on along the minus strand of NW_018108590.1, from coordinate 26,007 downwards.
TTTAGGAACGAGTTGAAACTTTAAATGTAGGACTGGTGTAAATATTGGTATTTTTCCACAAAATTAAGCGAAACATGATTTGACTGATTTTATATATTGGTTTTGTTATTAAAGAGATTTTATTTATATGGATTACAGTGTAAAGCAACCAGTTGAAGTGGTACGACAGTCGCCGGGCATTATTTCTGTGACAACAACAACAACAACTACCAGTTCAGTTGCACAGCAACAGCAACAGCAACAACAACAACAACAACAGCAACAACAACAAATTGCAATATCTGGAGTAGTGCAGCAGCAGCAGCAGCAGCAACAACAACAGCAAGAGCAACAGCAACAACTACCACAACAACAACAACCACAACAGCCACAACAACAACCGCAACAACAACCACAGCAACACCAGCCAACGGCTCCTGTAAACGATGAAAACGCAATTCCATCATCACTGCATATTGACTTGCCATCAGTTTGTTTTCCTCTTTTATTCAACTATGGAAGTTTTTTATGCAATTTTAAACCATTTCAAATAGAAGCAATTTGGACAAAAGACTTTCATGGAACTGTTAGCGAAGGTCAATGCTAGAAGAGTAAGGTATATGCAGATTTGCACATAAACAATATTCAGTCTAATGACACTTTAAATATTCAGTCTAGTGATTTTTCCTGTGATCGATTATCATCCACTATTTTGAACCTTTCTCACGGTTCTTTTCTAGTTTCAATCATACTGTAATTTTACGCTCTTTTCATCCTGGATTTGTATCTTTTCATCCACATCACCAGGTCATTTGCATGTAATATCTCCAATGACATCCTCAAGAAACGATACCATTGAAATTTTGAAGTAAGCTAAGTAACGGATGTTATCGTTTTGAAATGACTGAAGTGGTTTCTGGTGAAAGAAGGGCCATTGCATTGCGTTTGTTCATCTTGCAAAATAACCGTTGCTGAAATATAGGAGACTAAATGTTATGATAATTATGTACAAAACAAAAATTCCATCAGTAGCATCCTTTTAATATACTATTTTATCTATAGCATGAGATCTACCAAGCTTATCCTAAAGGGTATGCTAAGACTAGAATATTTCTGGAAAATGGTCAAGAAGGAATGATAAGGTAAGGTAAAGTAATAAGTAAACTGAAAATTCGAATTGTTTTAGGTTAAAAATAGATTTGAGAAATGAACTGAATTCTGGGTGAATAAAATTGCCTTTTGAGTAGCAAGTTTTGATGTATGTTTGATTTTTTGGTATGCCCGGATGTTAAGTAATGTTGTCTGGATGTTAAGTAATGTATGCGTGCTTATTCATGCACAAATATGTTTACTTGCTCTCCGTATCAGAATGTCCCCGTCTTCTACCCTCTCATTTATTTTGATCTACTTTTCGTCACCTTCAAATGTTCTATCAACAGAGTATTGGACTTGGATGCGTACGACTTGTTCTTTGACATTATTTGTGATTTTTTGCATCATCGGAACAGTTTCGAATCCAATACTGATGAGACAAAAGGATGAGAAGGATGAGACAAAAGGTTTCATTCAGTCACTGACTGACTCTGAAAAGTTTAGACAGTAATTAGTTTACAGTTCAAATCAAAAAATTTAATTTGTTGATAAAATGAATAAATATACTTTCGAGGGGTCATTTTTTTCTAAGATTCAAAGCAATAGTTAATGAGCACATTATTATTTTTATACTTTTTTCTGGGCTACGCATTCATGCATTATTTATTTCAATGGCAGATTTTAAGATGATAGACAATTGTAGCTTGCTCTGTGAAGCAAAACATCTCTCTGACGGTCGAATAGTATTTTTCGTCTTATTTTTGCGACCGAAATTTCAAATTCCCAACCTTTCTTTAATCAAACAATACTAAATTTTAATTTTTGGATTTTGCTTTTAACTAGTATGATTTTTTTTTTCGAAAGTTGAGGATGGTAGAGGATGAGGAAGGGAGAGGGGATGGTATTTAGTGATTGTTGTGAATCAGTTAGACGTCTATGGCATTACAACACATACTTGTTCCTGAAAGAATTTCTTGAATGACTGAATCATTGTTTTTACTTTTGCATTTTTTGATATCAGAGATAGACTTTGTAGTCATTTCCATTGATAAGAATTTAAAACTAGCCTCTGAAAAGCAGGCTGGGAGAAAAGCATGGGAAACTTCAAAACGTCATTGTATATTATTTCTTTTATGAGTTTTTTCTGAATAAGTAAAAGGTGATTTTTCAAACAGGAGATTTTTCGATCTTAGCTAACTCCATCTGTTTCAAATATCGATCGATTAAAAATCAACAAGTCATTCAATTTTAATTCGCATTAAGTCGAACTGATGCTGGTGTATGTATGGTATATGTCTGTGTGTATGCGTGTGTGTATGTGTCTGTGCATGTGTGTATGTGTGTGCATGTATGTGTATGTGTGTGCATGTGTGTGTATGTGTATGTGTGTTTATAATAAAAATGGATGGAAGGGATTGGAAAAAAGAGTAGTTGGTTGGCGTTTAAATTTTTTATCAAGTTGCTTCCATTGTCGTATATACTCTTCCCTTCATTCCTTTTTTCACTTTATTTCCTGGATTAAACCAACGCATTACTTTCTACAAAATGATGAGGTTAGCTGAACTAGCCGTTTTCGTCTTTTTTCTTTCTCTTTCATTTTTTGTTTCGAAAAAGTATTGACAAATAACGTTAAGAAAACAGTGATTCTTTTTTGATTTCTAGACCGCCGTTATTGATTATCCCTCTTACAGAGTGTATCATCACAGGCAACAGCAGCATTAAGTTCAGGAATACTGCCAACATCACGATCCTCAACACCGGATTCCAATGTTGCTAAACATTTTTCCGTTTCGAGTTCAACAAGTAGCCAGCATGAGGTATGGTGACTAACTGTATTTTTTGTTTGTCGAAAAATTGGGCTTCAACACTTTCTCTCACTTATTTTTTTTTTTTTTTTGCACTGGGGAGAATTGTGATGACAGACTTGGCATACGTAGGTAGCATAAGTTACGTAATTAAGGGGATCATGAAAAGTGGTGATCAGGAAAAATGGTACGATGAAAAGCAAAAAAATGCAAATACCTATAGCTGATTAGGGTAGAGCAGTAAAATGTGGGATTGGTTACCTTCATGTTTGAAGACGGATTGGACTTGATGCAGCACTAAGAAGTGTTGATGGGAAAAATGATTGGAAAAATGGGAAAGATGATAAAGAAATAGGAACATTATGAAGGGTAAGATTAAAAGCCTCCGTTGATAGTTCATCACAGTGCAGTGGTAAAAATAAATGAGACATATAATTGAAAGAGTCCAACTAGAATGCTTGAACCAAATTCTGTAAATGAATCTTTTACTCTATTGTGTTGACGACTGCAAAACTGTTCCTTACGTAGTGCAGTGCAGCAGAGAAAATATTGAAATAAGTTTTTCTGCAACTGCTGATCTTAAGAGAAGATAAATTTTTGAATGATTCAATTTTATATTAAGAACGTAACGTTAACCCATTCAAGTACTCGCACGAATTTTTATTTTTTTGTACTTTTAAGAATATTTTTGTAATTTCACGAGAGTGCGCGAGAAAGCAATAAAGATGGGGGAGAAGTAGCTAGTTTATGGACTTAAATAATAGGGTTAAGCATGTATCCTTATCAACTGCTATGTGGTTCTGATCGTAGAGTTCTAAACCGAAAAAAAAAAAAAAAAAAAAACGAAAAGTGGTGGAAGGAAAAGAAACAATTCGTCAAGAACATTACGCTCGTTCGATACTCAGTACATTGCTCGTCAATGTTGCAGGCACGCTAACGCATGTTTGTTGCAACTGTTTCAGGCTTCCTATCTTACGGGAAAGTTTGCTGCAACTATTTCAGGATTCCCACACTCATGCTTGATGCAAGTCTTCCTTAACCAAGATCTACCGCATTTGCCACGTACGTGTATCATCTTGTGGACAATCGTGTCCTTTTTTCTTCTATTGTCACACGGTACTAAATGAGATCTACCTATTGCCGTGTGACACACGGCGTGTTCGAGTTTATACTTTCTTATTTTGCGAAGAGTTACAGTGCTTATGAAATCACAGAGGACGGTATATAAAACTAACAAAGAAAGAGAGAGTGCTGAACAGTTTACATGTATTTTCCCCTCTGTCATTTTTGTCGTCAATTTGATTTTTTTATTTGTTTACAAAATTTTTGTTTTTAGATTGCTACGTTGAAGTCAATGGCGGCACAGGCATCATCACTGCAAAATTCGGTAACAAATACGGCCGCTTTAAACATGCCATCGTCAACTGTGGCACATTCCACAACACTGGTAACTTCTCAAGTGAACAGCAAGACGAGTAGTGCGTTGAATATGATTACCGTAACTGCAAGTGCAGCTGCAGTAAATGCAACTACGGTATCATTACAAAATAATGTAGTAGGAAATGACACTGATCAGAATGCCTTGCGACAGGTCTTGCGGATGAATACCACGCAGGATATCCGAAATCACTTACCGCAAACGGTACATGCTTTAATTTTAGATTGCTTCAATGAATTTCCATTACAATTAAAAACATAGCAACTAACGGTTACTTAATATTTAATGTGAGCTGATGTAGCACTGAAGCTTGAAATTAGAGTATTCTTGACATGAAGAAGAACTTTCAGGAATTCTCAACAGTCCGCCACTACTTTATTGTTAATAAGGATTTAATTGGATGTTCAAAAAATGTCTATAGGTGTCATTTCATCGGTCGTGCTCAGGTTAATGAGATAATGAGGATAACATTTGAGCTACTGACAAAAACTACTGAGACATCATATAGTGCTTATACAGTGACCTGGAAAAAAGTTTGAAAGTGAAGGCTGGATTCAGTGAGTTTCGTAAAAGCGGAGATACATAAAAAGGAAACGGCTGGTTTTAACATTAGAAATCTGGTCTTAAAAATGGTGAAATTATTAGGAGTGCATGATTAGTTTATTGTTGAAGACGGCAAGTATAAAATAATGAGATTTTTGAAAATATGGTTTTCATATCCATCTCTACCACTCATTGTATAAACAATTACCGTGAATAGCGAAGTAGATCGAATGATAAGAAATGACCATGAATGGACTAGAAGAAAAAAAAAACGACAGCATTGATGTGTTGATGTTACGTGGAGCTGTTAAGTTACCATCAGATACATAAGCATACTTTGCTTGTCTATCCTACCGTAATCTCTATTTATTGTTTCCTGAAATTCAACTTCAAATGCAGGCCGTGATACCAGCGTGGCTTGGGGCATCACCACTAGGCCGTTCACCGGTAATGCCAGAGTATGAAACGCAGCTGAAATTGTTAGAACATGCGCTCTCTCGAACACCATTACCGATGGATTCCGAGAAACCACGAAGTTATTTGCCGAAAATGCCATGCGTTACCGCAGCTTATTATCCGCAAGCGCCATTAATCAATGCGGATACATTAGAGTACTACCTCCGATTGAGTCCAGAGACACTTTTCTTCGCTTTTTATTATATGGAGGTCAGTTGATACATATTGATACATATCGTTTTTTCTTTTTCGACTGTATTTATTCTCTCTTCTTTTTTATAAATGAATATATACTTCCTCAAGCAAATTTTATTAAATTTTAGGGTTCACGTGCACAACTACTAGCGGCAAAAGCGTTGAAAAAGCTTTCATGGCGATTTCACACGAAATATTTGATGTGGTTCCAGCGACATGAGGAACCGAAGCAAATAACTGATGATTATGAGCAAGTAAGATCCTATATACAAATTTCCTATTCTTATTCTTCGTTTAGATGATAAAGAAAGTCAACTGTGCTGATTTTTAATCGTAATTTTGGGTAGTGATATGATTGAACTGGAATGTTGATGCTGAATATTTGATTGTACCCAAGGTGATCCGGATGGTTATTTCCTGCTGATTATTTTTGATGATATGGAATAAATTTAATGATGGACAAATAACTTTAAAGAAACTCGAATATCCTAACACATTAAATCTGATGCCAGGTGTTCACATACACCGGTTTTACATATCATTCTATATGTGCTTTGCTACTGCGTCGTTGGAAAGTGAACAGAGTTGTTTATCATTTGATATAGTCTTAGGTGGTAGGTATCATCTGTAAATATTTTCAGATTTATTTCGAAGTGATATATATGTAGTAGGTATTTGGAAAGTTTTCCATACCGATGGATAGGGTGCTGGAACAACCAATATCAGAAGGAAAAAAATTCCTACTACGTTGTAGTTTTTACGTTGTAGTTTTTTTTGCTGAGATTAATTACCATTTTTTATTTAAAACAGCCAATTTTTTCAGGGTACATATGTGTATTTCGATTATGAGAAATGGTCCCAACGTAAGAAGGAGCAGTTTACATTCGAATATCGATATCTGGAAGATAAAGATTTCGATTAAGCGACAATTGTTAACAATGCAGATTGTGTTAGGTTAAATGTCGTTCTATTCCTTCACAGTTGTGTTTGAGGCATACATCTTTAATCAGCTTCTGTTTTCTAGATTTCGTCGGTTAAAAATTAGACATCTTTTCTAGTCGTGATTAATTTATTAACGAAAACAAGGCCTAGAAGTTGTAAATCGTGGCGCTCCAAATGATGTAATGCTCTTGTTGATATGCCTTAAATGCTGACTGTATTCGTATTGCTGTTATATTGCTGTTGCTCTTGTAGCAAATTGTATGAATTATTTTGCTTTTTGATTCTCAGCATGTTCCTCTGGGTCATTTTTGACGGTAATCTGTTTTTGACTGCAATAAGAAGTGAGCTAATGAGGGTATTTGTGGTATTTGAAAAGTGATCGCTTTATTATAGGAAACAGAAGAGTGCAGCCACTTGAGAGAAATCTTCTGTTCAGAAACTTTTTAATTGGTCATTTAATATTACACAGTTTACTGATATCAAACTTAAGGCTTGCTAACACAGTGTACTACAAGGGAAGTTTATCCATGATCGTACTAAATTCTGTCAAAAAAATTAGAGTAGTACTCTATTGCATGGTATAATGATGACAGCATTTTAATTATGGTACGCTCTTACTACACATGACCATCATGTTATCTTCTTTTATTTGGATCCAAGAGCAAGTCACTGTAATTAGAAACATGATTTCATCCCTTGACCATTATGGAAACAACAGATATTTTGATTTGTAATTATACGAAAAGAAGATTTTATTGTTGTTTTATAAGCATGCATTTCTTCTTTTTTGTTATTTTTGAGTTTTTGTTATGGTAGCATAATAGGTTGAGGAATAGGCATGAAGTGCTTGTTGGAAAAATTCTGAAAAGAAAAATGGAATTGATGGAAAAAACTTTTTTAAAGGAGTGGAGTGTGATGTAAAGTTTGAGAAACAGAAGTGGCGAAGAGCACATATCGTTTTTTTTCCTTGTATGTTGTCATAATTTGAATATTTGTAAAATATGAATGTTTTTGTCGAAAATTTAAAAGACGATGAAATTTGAAAGTTTTATTCGAATCAACATTACCATCGGTTGTACTGTAATAAAAAAAAAAAAGACGAAGAGTGATTGGTTGGTGATATTAGAGTGTGTGCAAACAAAAAAAAAAATGACATACTATAAATTGGGCGCACTTAACTGGCTAAAAAAAAAGGGAACTCGTAAAAAACTCCGCAAAATGGAAACATTTTGCAAACAGTAGAAATAAACCAGATAACAGAGGAAATGTATCATTTAATTAATTGAAATTTGACCAATGAAGCAATTAAGCGAAAAGAAGAACCCTTTGTTTATCATATTAATCTTCATTGATAAGTTTAGTGTAAGATTTCTTTGGTATGAAGTTTGTGACTAATAATAAGTTTTGGTATTCCACTTGAAACTTTCTAATATTGCCCTTAATTAGTAACAATGAGTTTCGTCGTAAAATATTGATTTTTCACGTATAGTTTAGAGTTAAATATATACGGAACATATAATATAGGAATTATTTAAAATTTTAATATAAATAAGAGTAGTAATTTTTGGTTTATTTACATATTGCTCAAATATTCCAAACAACTTTTTCCTTTCCTTTTTTTTTTATCAATTAAAAAATAATAAATTCAAGATTTAACAAAAACATTTTAATGATAATTATGCATTTTTTGCCTTCATTTATACTTTTAAATCTTTCGTATACAATTTGTTGCTCTTTGATTGTTTACTTCTTTTAACAAATTATTTCATTTTCATTTTTTTTTTTTTTCAATCATTGTACATGATCTTCACTTCTTTCATATTTGAAATATAAAATTTTCAATTGTTTTTCTTTTCCTTTTTTTACTCTGTTTTGTTTCTCATTTTTAAATTTTATTTTTTCAAGTTGTACAAAAACGAATTGTTAAGTATTATTGTGATAATAAAACAAGATGAAATGAAATTAATTTTATTACAAATACAAATAATTTATAATGCGAAATGCTTACTTTTATGAAAATTACAATTTCAAATATTCAATGGAAATTGTAATTTTTCCAATTTAAAAATTTTTAAATATTCAAATTAATAGGAAAAAAATTAAAGCAATATTGCTAACAACACCATACCGAAATAGTAATATGAGAAGAATATGCCAAAATATTAGCAATACTTTGTTTTACCCTTTATTTTTCCAAAAAAAAAAGAAAAAAAAAGAATAAATAAATAAATAGATAAATATTTACTCTATGATGAAATTATAAAAAGTGGAAATTCTGTCTTTTAAAGTAATAAGTATAAATTATTCAAACAATCTGATAGATTTATGAATTTTAATTTTTTATTGCTCATTCCTAATTTCATTTTAAATAATGCATTACCAAAATAATGCTTGTTTATGAGGTGTAATTTTGGATTGATAAAAATTGCTATTCTTTTGTTATATTATTAGTGAAATATTTTTAATATCATAAACGATTTTATCAGATTATATTACTTAAAATTATACCAAATTTTATAATTTAGAAATGAAAATATGAAAAATCTAAACTTAAAAACTGGATATTGTACACGTAAAAGTGTATGCCAAGAAGTGGATGAATTAAATAATTTATATCAAGACGTTAAATTGTTTTAAGACCAAACTAAATTTCATTTTCGAGGTAAAATGGTCGCGAATCCATCCTGTTTAATTAATAGGATGGTATGATCTCGGGCGGAATCGAACCGCCGACCTTCTGTGTGTTAGACAGATGTGATAACCGCTACACCACGAGACCTCACATACTGTCCCCTTCAATGGGACAGTTAATATAATTGCTGATTGTTTTAACTTTAAGAAAAGATAAATTTCAATTTAGCACTCATTTAAATGTGCAAATGAACAATTGACAAAATTAAACTTTTATAGTAAATAAATAAATTATTTTCTTATTTACATTCTTTCGAATTACATTTATACATATAATTAAATCATTTCTTACATTAAATTTAATAAATGCAATACAAAAAAAGAGCGAAAAAAAGAGCTAAAAATTTTATGCAATGAAAAATTAAACGAAAATCAATAAATTCAATCAATGCTTACATTATATAGCATAAAATTACAGCAAAAATTATAAATAAATTCATTGCGAAATTATTTCACTTTCTCATTAACCAATGAAAATTCCAAATTTAATCAAATTAATTAACTTTGAAATACATTGTAAAGTTGACAATAATACAAAGTAATATTGTGAATTCAATTATTTGATTACATGAATGAAATTAATTTTCAATACAATGAGAC
>NW_018108590.1:11955-15328 GCF_000183805.2 Loa loa | reverse complement strand
ATGATTAATTCCTCTTCGATCCAATAAATTCCTCATCACCATTTTCTATCAGTGTTTGAATAATCCTAATCTGTAATATCATACAATTAAAATTAATATTCATCATTGCAATCTTCAAATTATTTAATAAAAAATTTGAAAACTTCAGAAAATCAAAATTTTAATAGGAAAATTTTTCATTCAAATTAGACAAAAAAAAAAAAGAATAAAAAAGAAGAAAAAAAGATGCATCACTTAACTAATTCGAATTTTTCGCATTGAACTTTTTCAAGAAATTCTTTCGTTTGTTTATGTAATGCTTTCTCATTTCTAAGTTCCAAATATACATCATCAAGCTAAATTATATTTCATTTAAAAATATATTTCAATAAAAAAAAACGACAATTTTTCATCATCAAATTTAGATTAATTTAAAAAAGATTTAAATGAATGAATGATTGAAATTATTACTTTTAATTAGTAGCCTAATTCGTTAAAATTATTAGAAAATAGCAACATTTATCATTCTGTTTTTTTATTTTTTGCTATTTTACTAAAAAAAAGTTGAATATTGAAAAGTTGAAAAATTTCATTAATATCAGTGCTAAATAATTATTTACCATAATTAAAAGAATAAAGTAAGCGTTGCAAAATTTAAAAAATTTTTCAATAATTTGACAAATTCAATTTAAATCTTGAAATAAGTTATGCAAAATGTAGAATAATTGCCTTTTTTAGAAGATCATTGTAAGTGTCCAATTTTTCAGAGTCATTCATACTGCTACTATCAGAATACGTGTCAACAATTATGCTTCTCCTGTCACCAATATCATCATGAAAATAGAGTGATGCTACAATGTCATCAGGTTTTGATGGCTTACGACATTCTGGACATGTCTCCTGCTCCTTAAATGATCTTTTTTTTTTAAAAAAAAATCTTAAATAGATAAATTTTAATAGATTTAAAAGAAAATTATTTAAAATATTTAACCTATTTCAATGTGAATCTGTTTGAAATGATCGACGATTTAATAAATTCATAAAATTTTCATTCTATAATTTAAAATATATTTGATAAATTTCGAAACAAGCAAGTGCCAAATATAAACATTTTATCAATTATACCAAAAACAAAAAGGTTAAATTAAAAAAAGAAGAAATTAATAAAAGTTCAAGGAAAGGATGATGACTGAAAAAATGTCACTTACAGTAAGCCAATATTTGATACAACGAAAATGGAATAAATGACCACAACGAAGTGCCGAAATATCCTTCATGGGCATCTTCTCCAAACAAATTGTGCATAAACTAAAATTTGGCAAAATTTTACCATTTCAACCTTTAGAATTATACTAATTGTAACCTTTTAACCTTTTAACCCTTCAAATTACGCCAACATCGACATGTATTTTTTTAATATTTAAGTATAATTTAAAACTTATCATCCTATCTTGATTATTGATTGATAATTTATGCTGAAAAAGAAAATAGAAAGATAATATTTAAAGTAAAAAAAATTTTTTTTACCCTTTTGATTTTTGACGTCCCAATAATTGTCCCATAATTGATTATTTAAATTTTCTTTTTAATTTTTGTTTGTCTTTTTTTTGCCTTTTTGTTTTTCTGTCACACTTGACAACTCGTAACTTCTTATTGGCTTAGGCTAACACTGAAAGACATATAACAATGTTAAATTCGTTTTTTCAAAATGATAAAATATTCAAAACGATAAAATAATTTCGCCTTTTTATAATTTCTTTTTTCTTTTTTTTTGAAAAAAAAACTAATAATAATAATTTTTTTTAAAATATTGAAATATTTATGGAAAAAAATTTTGAAAATTGGGAAAAAAAGAAAAAGAAAGGGAAAAAAAACGAAATAATTCATTTTATATTAAAGTATTATGAATTTATATATATATATATTCTTATATAATATTTCGATATAAGTATAATTTCTATACAAATATTTCCTATATATAATATGTTTGCACTATTTTATTTTAAAAATATAAATAAAAAGAAAAATTTCGACTGAAAACAAAAGAAAGAAGAAGGGACTGAGAGAAAGAGAGAGGGAGAGAGACGGTGAGAGAGAGAGGAGGGAGGGAGGAGGGAGGAGGGAGAGGGAATTGTTCATCGTTGTATTCAACTGCATTACTTAAAAAAAAAAAATTACAAGTAATAAATGATGATGAATAAGAAGTAAGGAATGTTTATTGAGTAGATATTATCTATATTATATATTGGTATTGAATGATCAAAGAGAGATCAAAGATTATCTCATCGATCAGATCATAAATACGATCATTGCTGTGACATTGGACAATAATAATAGTTATCAGATAATTGTTATTAATGGTTCATACATCTTTTATTTATTTATTTATTTATTTGTTTATTTATTATATGCATTTAGTATTGTCACATATGTTGATAATGTTTACTTGTGTAATCAAATACTGATAAATAATCAGCATTACAGCATGATATCAGCTTGTTTAATTGCAATTTTTTTGAATTATTTAATTTTTATATTATAATAAAACATAATAAATATGCAATAATTACCCATTGAAATTTATAAAATTTAAATTTCTGTCATTTAAATATATGCAATTCACAAATTAATGTTTTTGCCATTTTTGGATATGCATAGTTTCGCACGTAGCATTATTTGTTGATGCGGCTTTCTTCAAAGGATTGAAAACAAAAATGAAATTCAAAAAAAAAAAGACCAGGAGTTTTTTTCCTTGCTGATGAATTTCAATTATATGTATATATATATTTCAGATTTGAAGAATTTTAAAAAAACAATAGCTTTTCGTCGTTATTAAAATATGATTAAATTATCATTTAAATTAAGTGAAATTTTTTTTATTTCATTTAAACATTAAATTTGCATAGTTAACAAATTTGCAAATTTTCCGTTACAAAATTGTAATAAATGAAAACTTTAGTTACTGATATTTATCATTTTCAATTTTTATCTTCTTTCTGGTGTTTCTAACTGTACTTTTTAAAAGGTTTGCACAGAATATTTACTTTCACCTTGTCAAAAAATTGCTCACTTCTAAGATTTTTATCATCGATGCATTTCTTTTCTTCGTAGTTACGCAACATGATTTATTTAATTTGTAATATTATAGTTTACTATTATTATTCATATTCATATTACTGTTATTAATTATTGTTGTTAATATTATCATTACTATTGTTTTTACTATGATTACTATTGTTATTATTATTATTATTATTATTATTATTATTATTATTATTATTATTATTATTATTATTATTATTATTATTATTATTATTATTATTATTATTATTATTATTATTATTATTATTATTATTATTTTATTATTATTATTATTATTATTATTATTATTATT
>NW_018108590.1:8635-11225 GCF_000183805.2 Loa loa | reverse complement strand
TTATTATTATTATTATTATTATTATTATTATTATTATTATTATTATTATTATTATTACCATTATTATTATCATTAAAGCTTTCTGTTTAGTTATGGATTTATAAATTTTGAAACGTCTAAAAATTGAATTTTAATTTTGATATTTTGTGAAGTGTTCCTTTTTTTCCATTTTTACAGATCAAAATTAAACACTTTTATGCAGTAATTGAATTTGTGGCATATTAGTGAAAGAGCAACAAAAGAAAATAAAGGACAATGGTAAAAAATAAGCAAAGTAAAGGGAAAGGTGAAAAAGACAAAAAGAAAAACGGGAAGCCGGAGTAAGAATAATTCAATGAAGAGATTAAAAAAAAAGGAATGTGAATTTTGTGGTGTTATTTGCGGTTCGCCGTAACAACATCAGTCTAAGGAATCTGTTTTAAAATTAAATCCAAAAAAGATAAATGATAAAATGTTGGATTTTTTTCAGAATTACATACATAATGAAATAAATTTTTAGTTGCTATTAATTAAAGTAAATTATTTTTAACTAAAAATTTTTTGAAAAAAAAGAAGAAAGCTATAATGAGAATTATATATATGAATTAAAAATGACTGAAAAAAATTATGCAATAGAAGAAAGAAGAAAAAAAAAAAGACAAAACAAAACAAAGCCATGCTTGTTTTATTATTTTGATTTAGATGACATAGGTGTCACATTTGTTATAAAAGTTTTTCGATAAAGTGTAAGTACAATGGAATTAAAAAAAAAAATTCGAAACAATTTAAATTAGCTAAATTTATGAATAACGTTGTCAATTTTATTATTTTTTTCAAATTGAAATCTTTTTGATTTTTTTTTTTTTTGAATGATAATTTAGGTGAAAGCATGGATACAAACAGTCATAGACAAATTAATAAAACAATGGGAACCAGCTAAATGTCAATCACTATTTACTGAAAGTGAACTTATCGAATTATGCTATCGAGCACGTGAAATGTTTTGGATGCAACCAACTCTTATTGAGGTATAAAAAATATTCATAACAATGCTTATTGGAGCAATAAATAAACTCTATTAATGCTTAATTGAAATAATAATATTAATCTTAGTAACAATTTAAAATATTCCTAAAAAAAAACAATATAAAATTCAAATAATTAATATTTTTGGGTTTAAATTGTTTAAATTTGAAGTGCATTGAATATGTTGGCCTGGTATTGTGGTACCTGAAAAGTTGGAGTAAATTCCTAAAATATCGTACTTAAATGAACTTTAATTGATACTATTATATTTAACAATACTACATTGGAAACATTTAGATATAGTGATTAATATGTGTGTGTGTGTATGTGTTAATTCATTTTAAATTCAAATTATTCAAATTTTAATAAATGTTTTAGTAATTAAATGTTTTAGCATAAAGTTTAAATTTTTCATAATTTGGAGTGAAAAAAATTTTGAGATTTTCTACAATAATAGATAGTAAATCGATTAATACTAATAATAATAATTATTATTAAAACCGATGTCACTTTTAAAATAATTTCGATATTTCATTTCACATTTTAATATTCCCACAAAAGTAAAGCATTTTATTTTTAGCTAAATCCACCAATAAATATTGTTGGCGATATTCATGGACAATTTGAAGATCTTATTGCATTGTTCACCTTGAACGGTTTCCCACCAAATAAAAAATATCTTTTTCTTGGTGATTATGTTGATCGTGGTCCATATTCACTTGAAGTAATCGTACTGCTATTTGCTTATAAGGTATCGATTACTTATTTCGATATTATATCGATTATTTACTTCGATATTATTCATCAATTTAGTTTTTCTGCAAAATTTTGAATAAATTTTGATGGAATGTACAAAAAAATTGAAGAAATAAATTTTCATTTAGAATGATTTATGATCCTTTTCAGCAGAATAATATATGATTTGAATAGTTTCATTCCTTTTAATTATTTTTTTTTTTTAAATGGAAAGTGATTGAGTTTAATAATTTTATTCTTCATTGATTTTTTATATAATTACTACAAGTAACAAATATGTGTATGCATAATCTTTAAACAATATTCCAGCATGGCATTGTTTAATTAGAGTAATTCAGTAATTAATTCATAAAAATTAGAATTATCATCGCATTTATATTATTTCATTTTTTATTAATTTATGATACTGTTGATTAACTCTATAATTTTGGTTACTTTATCCGGATGAAGTCACTTTATTACGTGGTAATCATGAATCGCGACCAGTTAATAAGCAATATGGATTCTACATGGAATGCACGAGACGGTTACTAATTTGAATCTAATTAATTGGCATAATGTTAAAACTTGAAGTTTCTTGATACTATTTCAAATATTGGTGGGAAATTTTAAAGTTATGCACACTTTTTTAATAATAATAATAATAATAATTAATAATAATAATAATAATAATAATAATAATAATAATAATACTAATAATAATAATAATAATAATAATAATAATAATAATAATAATAATAATAATAATAATAATAATAATAATAATAATAATAATAATAATAATAATAATAATAATAATAATAATAATAATAATAATAATAATAATAAT
>NW_018108590.1:3512-8133 GCF_000183805.2 Loa loa | reverse complement strand
TAGTAATAATAATAGTAATAATAATAATGATAGTTTTAAGTTGTTATAAATTTTTGAATTTGATTTCGTTCACATTATTCAATATATTGCTTGTTTACATAATCGAAATATATTTTTCCCACAACAGAATCCAGGTATAATCTAATTATAAATATATAACTATTGCATAACTAATAAAATTTTATACTTATACACAAGGATTCATATGATTATATCATCATTATCTGATAATTATCTTATAGTTATTCGGTGGTGCTTTACGAATGTTTCCAATTTGCATTCTATTGCATGCCATTTTGCGCTCGTATATCAAAAATAATAATGTGTATGCATGGTGGTATTAGTGAAAGTTTAGTTAATTTTTCACAGGTTCATTGTTAAACTTTTGCTTTGTTTGTTTGATTTTTTTTTCTAATAAACTATAAAATATTCTATTCTATTATATATTCTTATATTTCACTTTTTTTTTAGTTCTCATAAGATTTGGGAAAATAATACCAAAATTGAATTTCTGTTACATGCATAATCTTACTCTTTTTTCCTCTTAAAAAAATGTTAATTTTGTCCAAGAAATTATTTCAGTATTTTTCATAATTTACTAGTAATAATTTCATGCTGATAATTTGAAATCGGATACTTTCTAAAAATAAAGTATAAAAAAATTTCCAAGCCTTTTTAAAAATAAGATTTAATTCTTAAATTAAAATTTTACCAGATTGCAAAGATTGAACGACCTTGTGATATTCCGGATATGGGTTTGCTTGCTGATCTAACATGGTCTGATCCTGATCCAGCTATAGAAGGTTATGAAGAAAGTCCACGTGGTGCAGCAAGTTTATTTGGTATTGATGCATTGAAAACATTTTGTGATCAACTTGGACTCGAACTCATTATTCGAGCTCATCAGGTTCAAATGTTTTTCTTTTTCTTTTTTTTTTGTTTGCTCATTTCCTTTTCTAACAATTTTAACACAACCTCTCGAGTTGTATGGAAGCTTATCAGTCTGATAATAAGCCATAGCTCGAAGAAATCCTTTCATTTTTTGATATCATGTAATTTTTTTGCGAAATAATCAAATGATAAAAAGAAAAAAAAAGAAATTTCAGAAATATCCAGCATCTGCAATCAATGCAAAAACTCAAATGATAAAAATAAAGAAGATGAATATCAAAGTTATTTTATAATTAATTAGGATATATTATGCTGGAGCAAATTAGTAGATTGTTATCATCGAGGGTATTATTATTATCATCACCATTATCATCACTGTTGCAATCATTATTATTTATGTTTATTTTTATTTTTAGGTCGTTCAAGAGGGTTATGAATTTTTCGGAATCGTCGATTGGTCACCATATTTTCGGCGCCAAATTATTGTGCTCAATTTAATAATGCCGCATGTGTCATGAAAATTTCAGAAGATTTAGTAATTCTGTTTATCATTAGCAACTTTTCCTTAATCAATGATGAATTTTAAAAAAATTCAAATATTATCAACATAGTAAAAAATAAATCTTAAGCATGTAAGACTATGTATTATATATTAACAGTGGAAAAAAAATAATATTCTTTCTGAAATTAATCCACTGAATTTTCTACCAATACTTTTAAATATTCTATTTAGAAATTAATATAATGCGTTTTATTTTCCATTTTTCTTTTTGGTTTTTTCGTTTTTCGTTTTTTTTCCCATTTTGTTTTCAGGAAATTTCATTTGCCATACATCGGCCAATATGAACTTGGAATGATATTTTGCGTACTCATCAATTTCTAATAATAAAATATTATTTCAAAAAATAAACTTTTGCAATAAAACATCGAACTCTCATACACTCATTACACGTTGTTTTACAATTATCACAACTAACTTTATCGCTTTTTACAAAAAAAAAAAAAATAATATTCTCATTGTAATTGGATGTAAATCATATCAATATTATCATTTCTTTATAATTTTGATGATTTTAAATCAAATGAAGATTTCGTTGCGCCATTGCATCTGCTGCGTACACATGTAAGGGATTCACACAGATGAGAAACTATACATTTGTTCTATGTGCAAGAAAAATTTCTCTCAATCAATATAATGAGAAATTACATGAAGATTCATGATAGCCCTAGATTTCAATTTCACTGTATGAAAGTTTTCCTGTCGAAATCCTATTTGAAATCACATATAAGGAAGAATCACGTAATGGGCTGATAGACGCATTTTAAACCGAAATTATACATTACTATTTTGTTGTATTTTCCACACGATAAATTCATTTTTCCTTATTGTATTGTTAGCATTCTATTGCTTTATATGCATATTAGAATTGTTCCTCTATGATTTCTTTATTATCTCTCTTATCTCAGTGAATAAAATTCCCCACTTCATGTCTACTTGCACTTTACTAAACAGCTTTTTCATTACCAATGCATATATGAAAAGCAGGTAACTTGCATGTCATGCATAAAGAACTTGCAATTAAGTGTCACTATTGCTAAATTATTGATGAAATCATATTGTCTCATATGAGTTTCTCACTCGATTATTGCATAAACAACATGGAAATAAATTTTTGGTAACGAAAAAGCTTTTCTTAATCACAATACTTGAAGTCTCTTATCATTTCACAGAGTTACCCACCCATTTCGTTTATCGACTACAGTTCCATTGCAATGTTCCGTCGAAGACAATAGGCATTTCAGTTATGCCATTTGCAAGTAACATTTCATACAGTTGATAATCCATCCCAACTACGGACTCATAACAGTGAATTGCCGAATAGTTAATTCGCAAAAATAAACAAATATTACATTTCTTAGCTAAAAAATATAGATACAAAAGTAAAAGGAAAGAAAATCCAAAATTTTAAATATTGCAATTTACTGTTAAATGATCCAAAAACTCTGCAGTGAAAATTAAGTTTCAAATTTTTCAACTTTGAAAAAAAAAAACAACGAATACTTATATCAGCAAGATTTTAAATATATCGAAAAAAAATGTAATCTGTCAAATTTAATGTCTCATTAATTTTCATATCATTAGGACATGAAGCCTACTTATTCTCAGTACAACTTGTTTGCTTCTGTATGTTTGATAGATTTTGTCCGTGTGACAATCTTCTTACGATCAATTTATATTTCAGCAAAGCAATCCCAATAAGAAATAACAATTTTATGATTTTTAATTAAATGTCATTTGAAGAATCAAAGTCTATCTCCTTTGCGTTTGTTTAAATGTTTTCAGTTTTTTCCTGTAGGCTTCTAAATATCTTTTTCCCTCTTCATACCATCAATTTTCTTACTATTCATATTTTTGCTCTCGGGTTTTTCTTTCATTACTAAAAGCTGTTGACTATGAAAAATTGACTAATGTCAAATCTACCCTAGTGACCGGGAGAATGATGACAATAAAATTACGCGACACTTTGATGCTAAATTCGATGGTTGAACACTGATGAGAGTGAAACTTTATATTAACTGACTATTTAACCCACTATCACTTTTCTTTTCTTGATAATTTTCTCAACCAACGATCTTTTGAATACAACATCCTATGTCAAAATTGTATTTCAGTAATCCAAAAATTTCAAGAAATGAAATTTAATATGAAATTATTAACCCTTGAAATTAGAAGGTTTAATTTGAAATGGATCGATAAGGATGAAATATTTCATCAACAATATATGATGACTTAAAATTTTTCTTTGCATATAGAATAGGTGAATTGGTCAACATTAGTCAACATTGGTCAAATTTCAATATTATTATTTATATTATTATTATTAAGCTGATCATGAATCGTGAATGAAAATAGTTGATCATACGAAAATAGCTGGTCGTGGAAAAGCAACTGGAAAATGGCGAATTAGTAAATTAGCAAAAGAATTAGCAAAACCTATCCGAAAAAATACTCGCAAATACTTTAGCTACGAATACGAAGACTAAAGATGCGGTGTCCGAAGGAGTAATTCATGATATTATTCAGCATGCATAAATTGAAAGCATTAATTACAAGTGATGAAGCAATATAGTTTTTCCCTCTCGTTAATATTATTTTAGTTTCGAAAAATTTGAAAAATTGAAGTGAAAGGATATTAAACTGGGCAAATAGTTTTGGGAGAGATTTGCATAAATTAATTATTTTTCACAATGCAATATGGCAGCTGTAAAAAAATTATTCAGTGTGAAGAATTTAAACAGTGTTTGCCATTATACATTACTTTTTGCCATTATTATATTGCTGCGTGCAAGTCATTGATATACGTAGCTAGACACTCCCATCAAAATTAACAAATATATATATGTTCTCTGACCAATACCTAACAGATGTAATTGGGTGGTATCTATCAAACTGTCTGCCACTATTTCATTTATTTCGACAGATAATGTCAGCCGTTTTTCAAAGTTTAATGTCAAGAGATTTCAGAGCTTCACGATAACACTCGCTTTTTCAAACAAAATTGTCTTTTATTGAAATTACTTATAACTATGCAAGTTTGCACGAATTCTGCTTTGGAATACTTGTAACCAGTCTCCGACATGAATAACTTGTTGTATTTGACGTGAGAGATGTTCGCATTATATGCACAATGAATTCGTGCCGATCTCTTTAAATGCTAATATACTTAAA
>NW_018108590.1:0-3348 GCF_000183805.2 Loa loa | reverse complement strand
GTTTTCTTGTTCGGAATGCGCGGCAAATTTCACCACATCAGGTAATCTGCGTAGACATATAATGATTCATACCGATAAGAGGCCGTTCTCTTGCCAGAATTGCGCGGCAAATTTCACCACATCAGGGAATCTGCGTAGATATACAATGATTCATACCGGTAAAAGACCGTTCTCCTGTTCGGAATTCACAATGAATTTCACCAGTGCAAACTATCTGAATGAACATACAATGATTCATACCCGCAAGGGGCAGCTTTCCTGTCTGAATTGCGCGGCAAAATTTACCACATCAGGGAGCCTGCGTAGGCATACAATGATTCATACCGATAAGAGACCGTTCTCCTGTTCAGAATGCACGATGAATTTCACCCATGCAGATTATCTGAACGAGCACATAAGGATTCACAGCGGTAGGAGGCCGTTTTCTTGTCCGAAATGCACAGCAAATTTCACATTGTCAAGGAAACTGCGTAGACATATGAAGATTCATGGCAATGACAGATTCAACTGCACTGTGTGAGGTAAAGCTTTCTTGTCGAAATCTTATTTGGAAAAACACATGAAGGATTGCGTATAGTATGAGTTGATAGATGTATTTTAAACAAAAATACGTACTGTTATTTCTGGTATTGTTTCATTTCTTTAAGATAAATTCATTTCTTCCATATTGTATTGTCAGCATTCTATTATTTTATATGTGTATCAGTATTGTTCCTCTAAGATTTCTTTATTATCTCTCTTATCTCAGTGAATGAAATTCCCCATTTCGTGTCTACTTGCATCTTACTAAACAGCTTCAAACAGGTGACTTGCATTCCATGCATGAAGAACCTGCAATCAAGTGTCACTGTTAAAAAATTACTGATGAAATGATATTGTCTCATATGAATTTCTCATTCGATTATTGCGTAAACAACATAGAAGTAAATTTTTGGCAACGAAAAAGCTTTTCTTAATCACGCCACTTGAAATCGCTTATAATTTCATAGGGTTACCTATCCATCTCGTTTGTCAATTCGTATGCAGATTTCCACTGGTGATGTCAAGCATTTCTATTATGCCATTTGCAAGTGGTGTTTCACTCGATCAAAGTACTTGATAATCCATTCCAATTAACTTATATCAGTAAGTGCTGAACAGTTGATTGGTGTTCAATAAAAATTTCAAATCGGTATAGGATTGGAAAAAAAAGCTTTGGCATAAAAAATTAAGTATGTCTAACTACTTTTGATCAAGTGAGGGAAAAAATTTCTGAAATGTGAGAGTTAGGAATGAATTTAGCCATAAAGGACACTCCTCCGTCCTGTTTGATTCTTTTTCGCATAAATAAATGAATACATTTCCCAAGTGAAATTTATAAAGAATGGTAAAAGAGAATGGAAATCAACAATTCTAAATATTACAATATACCGCTAAATGATTTAAAACTCTGGAATAAAAATTGGAAATTTTAAAAATGAAACAAAATAAAAATTATATCAGTGCGACCTTAAATATGCAAAGGAAAAAGAATTTAATATGTCAAGAGTATCTCATTGATTTTCATTTCATAACATTAAACTGGTATCCTCGGTGTAGGGCACAACTTGTTTGCCAATATCGTCTTTGTAACACTTTCCTTAAGGTCAGTTTATATTTCGAGTAAAGCCATTCTAATAAAAAAATAAAGATTTTATGATTTTTAATTAGGTGTCATTTGAAGGTGTCACAACCAATTGTAACTTAAAGTCTTCAGTTTTTCCTGTAATCTTCCAAATCAATCTTTTTCCCTATTCGTACCACTGATTTTTCTTATTGCTCACACTTTTACTCACACGGTTCATTCTTTCATTACTTTCATTTATCGGTGACTTCGACTACTGTCAATGCTAATCATATTTCATTATCGATTTTTTTCATGTTTTAGTGTTGCAAATTTTTGATTTTATCATGTTTAAAAATTGAACATAATGGAAATTATCGATTGATAGCATAATTCATTTGACAACTACCTTCATCATATTACATGTTATATGTGAAAATAATAAAACAAAACTATAATATGCCTAATTTAACCACAAACACGAACACAAATGTACGAATGCAAAAAAAATTTCTTTTGCTTTAATTAAGCGAATTAATAGTTAATAATGATTGAAGGGCATAAATACAGAGGAAAGCAAAAAAAAAATAAAAATAAAAAAACGAATTCGAAAAAATTTCTTACCAGCGATTAGTACCTGATTAAGTTTTAATATTTTGGATAGAAATTTTAGCAAAAATTGAGAATAAGATGAATTATTGTCAGATACATGCAAATACAGGTAGTTAAAGAAATCAAGAAAGGTAAGTAACAAGTAGTTGTTTGTGTTTGTAATCTGTGATATCATCTTGATATTTGGTGACATATTGTCAATTATTTGACTAAAAGAATACTAGTTACGACGCTGTTCTTAATGTTAAATATATGGTTTCATCATCCATGTCACTACCAATATTTAGCAATAGGCTTATTATAATGAAAGATTTTTGCAAACTGTGAAAAAAATGAGCCTTAACTCTTTTTTTATTTTTCATTTTTAAAATTGCATTATAAGCAAAAACGTTGCAAGAGATTAGCATAAATTAATTATTTTTTACAATGCAATATGGCAACAGAAATGAAATTATTCAATATAGGATTAAACAATGATTGCTATTGTTACATTACTGTACGTGAACAAAGGCTATCGATACACATAGCTACCCACTCCCAACAAAATTAATATTTATGCATGCGATCTTCGACCAATACCTAACAGAAATGATTGGGTGGTATATGGTAAAATTTTATTCTAGCTAACAAAAGATGATTTACATTTCGAACATTTCTCGGCAAACATGAAGTCATCATATTGGAAGTATAGAATACATTTTTAAAAAAGTAAAAAATTGACATTTTTTAATTACATATCTCGCTGTACTTTGGTAAGAATGCTAATTACCATAAAACAGTCATTACTAAATAAATGATAGCAATGTGTTTCACTAAGAATGCAATCTTCTTTACTATCTCGATGGCATACTGTTTGTGGTGTCATACTCATCGGTTTCTCTAAAATAAATTAGAAATGACAGAGTAATATTATCAAGTTCTATTATTACTGAATGATCTGTAATGTAATATGAACATATTACGTTACAGTAAATTGGAAATCAAAACATAGCAACTGGATACCAGTTGGAATTTTCCTATTCGGTTTTTCGATGTTAATTTACGACAGTTGATATTACATGTTTCTATAATGATTGACGTATTTAATGACGAAAATGTGCAATAGTTCAATTATTGTCAAAGAATGAGTAAATCCTTGGATTTTGCAATTTATC
>NW_018108589.1:51898-55189 GCF_000183805.2 Loa loa | reverse complement strand
ATAATATTTTTTTTTTTTTTTTACATTTCAAAGTAATCGGTTAATGTATGAAAAGAATTTGGTTAAGTAATCCGATTAGATTTTTAATTTCTTAACAATAATAACAGATCTTTTCGTTTATTTTATTTTATTTTATTTTTTATTTTTTTTCTTTTTGCAATAAGAATAGTTATGAATTTAATCAAATTATTTCAATACATTAACCGTTTACTTTAAAAAATCAATTGTTTCAATAAATTAACCAAATTTAGAAAGGTACTATAATAATAACAGTTGTAAGGAATATATTTAAATGATTATTTAAAAATTTTGTAAAAAATAATAAATGATTATTTAAATATATTTAAATGATTATTTAAAAAATTTTGCAAAAAATAAATGATTATTTAAATATATTTAAATGATTATTTAGAAATTTTGCAAAAAATAATAAATAATTATTTAAATATATTTAAATGATTATTTAGAAATTTTTACAATAATTTATAATTTTATTGTTAGCATTAAAATAATTCCTATCAATTTATCAAAAATTTCTCGTCTTCTTTTATTTTATTTAATTTTTTTTGACTATTTATTGATTAATAATACCATAAATGTATAAATTGCACAAATTTATATTTTATGATAGCAAAATGTGAGAAAAAAAAACAGGCGAGAAATATTTTTTACCCGTATGATTTGAAAAGGGAAAAAAAAATCTATATAAAATTAATTGTAAATGAAATTAATCTAAAAAATGAATTAAAATACTAAAATTAATAAAATCCGACAAAGATGTAATTTTGAAAATTTCATAAAGCTACCTCTTCTTTGCAATTTTTTCTTTTTTTTGATAGTTTTTTAGATTAGGAAAAATTGGCACAAATTTGGTGCAATATATGCAAAATTTTCAAATGAAATTTAACAAATATATAAATTTGGCGCAATTTTTTTGGGTATAAAAATATATTTATCAACAAGTACATAAATCAATTTTCCAACTTTTAAAAAAAGTAGAATTTGACAAATCTGTTTGATAAAATAACTTTTAGAAATTAAATAAAAAGAAGAAAATAAGAGAATAATGCTGATTTGAATTAGAAATTACGCGAAATCAATATAACTTAGGTTAACCTTAAAAAATTAAAAATAATCATGAGGAAAGGGAAACGAATAAGATAGTAATTAGGTGAAATAAATGATTATGATAAAATGAGATAGCAAATCTTTCTAATGGATAATAAAAATAATTAATAAGCATTTCAATGTTTATAATAATTCAAAAAAAAAAAAGAAAACAAATATTATTGAATTTTTTGGTGCTCAAATTAAGCAAAAATTTCACATTTTAAATTTTAAACAACAACAACAAAAAAGACAAAAAAAAAGCTGAAGACATAAATAATCATTACAACAAAGGACAATTTAATTATTTAAATGCATCATTTCTTGCACCATTTCCAATATTCACCTCATTACCATTATATATTGCATTCGAATAATCATATTTAAAATAACCTAAAAATGGCAATTAAATTAAAAGAAAAAAACAATTCAAATTTATTAATTCCTTTTTTTTTACATATTGGTGTCAAAAAAAAAAAATAAAAATACTATTTTTATTATTTAAATAACCGAAATATCATGAATTTAAAATTGAAATTTAATACGGCTAAAATAATATGACTTTATTATATGGCTAAAAAGGAAAGAAAATTACTTTTAATACGACAAATTTAACCACAACGATAATTTCTATTAGTTGAAGATTTTGCTTGCACATTTATCACAAAAGATCAGGTATAACTAAATTAAGCTAATAATTGATTTGATTTATCTACTAGAGTAATTATTCCGAACCGGTATATCACGGGTAATCCATGAGAATTAAGGCAGGTACAGTAAGTGGAAAAATAAGCCTTGATTGTTTCTTGTTAATGTTTGTTAAATTAATAGTTAAAAGTTTCCATTAATGTTTATTTTCAAATCAACAAAATTTATTGTCTTTAAATTCTATGGTCCTGCTAAAATGAAAAAGTCAAAATGGTCATTGGTCAAGATCATTATTATACCTAGGATATTACCATATTTTTGAATGGTAACTTTATCGATATGATATCCTCATGTCAATGTGCTAGCAATTTGCTATATTAACTGATGCTAACCTATGTACCGTAATATGTATCGTACTAGAAAGCTTACTACAGTTCATGTACTGTATTACAAAAACTTACTGTGACCAACGTATCGTAACTGAAAAGATTACTGTAACTTATGTATCGTAGTACAAAGTTACTCTGATTGATCCGTGTACCGTAGTACAAAGCTTATTGTATATGAAATTAAATTTCTACAATGATAACATTCAATAAAATATCGCAAGAATAAAAAAATAAACAATTAATTTGTAACAGTAAATAAATTAAATTTTTGCAAAAATTTTTTCATCGAAGAAAGAAAAAAAGAGAATGTTTCATACCTATTTGTTGCAAAAATTTATTTCGATCATGGACAAACGATGTTGCTGCACCAATAAACAATAAAACACTAATAATTAATGCAATATTAGGTATGTAAAAATGCTTTAATTAATGCTTGAAAACATGCTGCTGGACTATTATCAGAGCCTCGTATCCAATCAGAAACCTAAAATTTTAATGATAATAATTGATTTGTAAAACAAAAAAAAGAAAAACGAAAAAAGGAGCATATGATTGCTTAAAGTGATGAATATATATATATAAAGATTTAATTAATAATTGATTTTAATTGAATGATTACAGTTTATTTAATAATAAGATGGTAGTATTTAATTGAGATTATAGCACTTTATTTGATCATAATTATTGTCACAATATTTATTCGAAATGTTAGAACTAACAAAAATAATATCAAAATATTTCACCGAAGTGACAATACTTCTAATCATTTGTGATATTAATTACAACCTTATGATTATAAAATGATATGGCAATATTTTATTTTATCATAACTATTATCAGAACATATTAGAATTTGGACAAAAACCCACCGATCCAACAATGTATGGTCCAGAAGCATCACCAAATAAATGTGATATTAGAATTTGCCATGAATTTGCAATTGATCGTCGTTGTGGTACTATTATATCCTAAATAAAATGAATTTGTTCAAAAAAAAAAAAAAGAGGAAGAGACTAAATTTTATTTACTTATCAATATACTAAGTGATGATTTCAGAAATAAAATTAATTCAAAAACAAAATTTTTTCATTTCAATATTAATATTGCTAAGAATAGATTACATGTGGCAATCATTTTTTTTTTTTTT
>NW_018108589.1:49041-51460 GCF_000183805.2 Loa loa | reverse complement strand
GGCAATCATTTTTTTTTTTTTTTTTTGAAGATTATTTCAAATTTCAAGTTTTAATGAAAGAAATTTTTTTTCCTATTTTAATTCCCATTTAAATACTGCACGCAATTTTTATTCATCAAAAAATAATTATTTTATAAAAATATTTTCAGGAAAAAAAAGAAAATTAAACTTACAAGAAGTAAATCGATAATAATGGACCAATTTAAACATAATGAAAAGACTGTCAAAAAGATAAACATCTGAAAATGAAATCAAAAAAAAATTCTTAACAATATTTTTTTTTTCAATGTTGAATAACAAAAATTAAATAACTTAGGTTAAAGATCAAAAAAAAAAATAGTTTGTTGAAGTAAAAGTTTAAAATTTGAAAATCTTATGACAAATAATACTATGTAAATTAATCAAAATAAGTTCATTAGAAAGATATGATGGTAAAGTTAATTCAGATGGTAGGAATGAAAGTTAAAATTCATTCCTACCTTAATTTGAAAAAAAAAACTCTTTAATTAAATCTAAAAGTTATTATTGTAAAGTGCTAAAATTATAAGAACAAATAAAACTGATGCAAGAGTTGAAAGGTTAGAGTTCATATTTATTCTTATCTTAACTTTGAAAAAAAAAACTCTTTAATTAAATCTAATAGTTATCATTGTAAACTGCTAAAATTATAAGGATTAAATGAAATTAATTGAATGCTTAACATTGATTAACTAAATTATTCATCTAATTACTTTTAAATAAACAATCCGTTAATATCAATCAAATTTAATCTTGACTATCCTTAACACTTGACAACTCGTTTTGTCCTGAGATTTCTCAATGAAAATGAATATTTATCATTCCTGAGATTTCTCAATGAAAAATATTTTTATCATTCATTAATACTATGACATTAGAAGCATGAATAATTTAAATGAAAATAAAATATATAAAATTTTTTTGAAACCCAAGCAAGAGTGATATTTGTAGCGCATATGTGAAGACCAATAAAAAGAAATGGTATAGCAAATAATGAACCAATTGCGCATACTAAAGGATCGGAACGAACTGTTTTAATTGGTTTAAAGCACCATTTACCATGTGACCATAACTAAAAATTATCATATCAATTGATAATTTTGTTTAACATTTAAAAATCAAATTAACTAACTATTTAAACTTTAAACGATTTAATTTAATAATTAATAAATTTTTTAAATTAAATAATATTTAAACATCTAGAATGGTATATTTTTCCTTTTAGTCATTGAAATTTTAAGAAATTTAATTGTTTGATTTTAACAAATAATGAATAAAGCTTTCAGTTCGGTTCTTTTTTTCATTTCTTTTAATTTCAAAATTTTGATTGGTTAAAATAAATGGATATGATGAAATGGGATATATAAAGAAAGCAATATTAAATTAACAATATCATTAGGATGTAGAAATAATTCAATGATAACATTAGTTTAACATTTAACATCAAATTAAATCAATTATTTATACTTAATTTACTTTGATTAAATTAAATCAATTATTTATACTTAATTTAATTTGAAAATTTATAAAATTTTAATTATGCAAATTATAAAATTCGGATCATATACTATTCAAATATCTAAAATGAAAAAAGTTTTTCGATTTTTACATACTGAACATTAATTGTTGTAATCATTATCGAGTTGAAGTTAAACATTTACAGTAATTTGTAACTTAGCATTGATCGATTTTTTTTCTTTAATATCATATTTTAAAACAAACCTGTGATAACATTGTTCCAGCTGAAACACCCAAAATTCCACCAACTACTGTTACAATACCAAAACTGAGTGATATACTGAAATATTGTCAACATTTTTTGTCAAAAAATTTTTCGCCTCATTGAATAAATTTCCTAATACATTCATATGTGATGTTATTAAATAAATGTTTACATAATTAATTGATTAAAGATTTAATTGGCGCATTAGTTTGTGTGGAATTTTTTTGGAGAATTTGGGCAATGAAATATGCTATAATAGTAATGACGATAATAATATTAATAATAATAATAATAATAATAATAATAATAATAATAATAATAATAATAATAATAATAATAATAATAATAATAATAATAATAATAATAATAATAATAATAATAATAATAATAATAATAATAATAATAATAATAATAATAATAACAAAATAATAATAGTAATAATAATAATAATAGTAATAACAATGATAATAATAGCAATAACAATGATAACAGTGATAATGATTATAATTACAATTATAATCATAATAATAATAATTTCGTCGGATAATTCTTTCCAAATGTTGCAATTACTACCTCATATCTTCCATATTTCATATCTTATCAATATTTATATCTATTAATTTCTATCTTATCATTTGACAAATTTTATCTTATCCTTCCTCAATAGGTCAATTTATC
>NW_018108589.1:45358-48825 GCF_000183805.2 Loa loa | reverse complement strand
TAATAATAATAATAATAATAATAATAATAATAATAAGAATAATAATAATAATAATAATAATAATAACAAGAATAATAATAGTAATAATAATAATAATAGTAATAACAATGATAATAATAGCAATAACAATGATAACAGTGATAATGATTATAATTACAATTATAATCATAATAATAATAATTTCGTCGGATAATTCTTTCCAAATGTTGCAATTACTACCTCATATCTTCCATATTTCATATCTTATCAATATTTATATCTATTAATTTCTATCTTATCATTTGACAAATTTTATCTTATCCTTCCTCAATAGGTCAATTTTATCAATAGATCAATTTTATCACTAAACTTTGCCAATTCTATTCCATCATTTCAATTACATTGCTGAGATACACAATTCCTAATCCTGTATCATCTTAATTCATCTCATTTAAACAGTACTCAACTACTTCGTTAACTAATATTATCAGATGTGAACGGATACTTATCTCTACCTTATCACATCAGTATTTATTTATCTCTATCATATCACATCAATACTTATTTATCTTTACTTTATAATGTACCTATTTATCTCCACCTTATCAATGTATCTCAATCAATCTTATTATTTTAAAAAATTTTTTTTTCAAGTACTCATTTTAAGTATATCATCATTTGATAATGATACTGCTAATATAATTCAAATGAAATCTTTTCTGTACATATATTATTAAATTCAGATAATAAATAAATAAAGTACAAATGTTAAATTAACTGAAAGTAATGAAAATTAAACTTAATGGTATAACAATGTTATCAGTGATTAGAAGAAAAGCCAAGACAGTGATAAAAAAAAAAAAAATACTGCGTGAGAAGTAATTAAGGTCACTGTTATTGTACTTATTTGGCGTTATTGTACAAAGCTATTCTGGAGGGAAGGATATGATAAGGATGATAAGGTTGATTTATTGATAAATACATATAAAAGATAAACTTCATTTGATTATTTATCTTCTGAAACAACTATCATATCTCATCTTATCATTAAATAATAGTAATGGTTTTCATTTCACAAAACAATAAAAAAAAAAAAGAAAGCTTTAGCTAATAATCAAATTGGTCTATTTCAAGTGATCGGATTATTAATCTATTTCAGCTAATTGAATTATCGATCTATTTCAATCAATTAGATTACCGATCTAGTTTAAGTGATTAGATTATCAGTCTATTTTAAATGATTGTATTATCATTGATATCGATTAAGTTTAAGTGATTAAATTATCAATCTATTTTAAATGATTGTATTATCATTAATCCCGCAAAAAAAATCCAGTAACGGACGGTTTTTTTTTTTCATTTAACAACTATTTTGTAAGTAATTTTGAAAAATTAATTAAAAATTTTATTAAAAAAAATTATTCAATAAATTTACCTATTTTTTTGCTCATTACTAAGTTCATGAGTATTATTCAAATTTTGTCTCATAGCGATAGAATGTTCAATTGCTGTCGGTCCCCACCATGATAATGTACCCGTTGTAAAGATTACTGATGTATAGGCAAGTGTTGCATAAACATAGGTTGGTCTGCAAATATAAGGTTCAAATTTGATTAGAAAAATTATTTACACATACAATAATCTTATTGTTGTAGTAAAATTTTAATGAAAATATAAAAATTTATGTTTGTGAGATTTTTTTATTTTTTTAAATTTACTTTTAATTCAATTAAAAAATTATTACTTCTTTTTTGTCATATTAACGAAAAAAAAAATTATCCTAAAACTTTTAAATTTTTTGAGCAATTTTTTTTTTTATTAAAAGAATAAACTAAATTTACATTTTACAAATTGCTTTAATATCTTCCCAATATGATGTTTTCTGCTTACTGTTAACAATAGCGCTTTCTGCTTCACCACGTTTTGGTTCCTTCATAACGACAATAATAAATAGGATACATAAAATACCTAGCATTGGTGTCACCCGAAGACCCCATTGCCAACCACCCAGTAATGATGAAACATTCGATGATACGATATAACCCAGACCACTGCAATTTTTGATTAAATTTGATAAGCTCTCCTCAAAAAAAAAAAAAAATCCAAATAAATTAATCAAATAAATTAATTAAATTAATAAATTAATCAAACTCCAAATAAATTTATTTTTTTAATCATTAAATTAATCAAACTCCAAATAAATCTATTTTTCTTTGATCAAATAAACTTATTTTTGATCATCTTTAATCATCTATGAAAAATTTCTCTTTTTACCAGGAAAAATGGATGGATTGATTTTTTTTTAAATATTAATTACATTAATTACAATTCATGTATGATTAATAATAATAATAATTTGAACAAATTTTAATTTATTAGGAATGAAAATATTAAAATGGAAAGTAAAACATTAAAAGATATATTGCATTGTTTTCAATAAATTTGAAACATTTCTTTCATTTCTCATAAATTGCATGCAAAAAAATTAATTAACCTTCCAACTGGTGTAGCAAAATAGAAAAACATTATTGCTCGACTACGTTTTGATGCTGAAAACATATCAGCAATTATTGTTGGCGCAATTGTCGCATATGATGCTTCACCAATACCAACAACACCTCGTAATAGTAGAAATAACCAAAATAGCTACAAATTTTTTCCAATAAAATCAAACAAAACAATCAATTTTCAAGCTTAATTTGATGTAAAAAAAAAAAAACGAATCAAAATTTTAAATTTCAATCAAAAATTAAAATTTGAAAATTCAAATCAAAACATGATTTTCTTTTTCGAAAAATACAAACATTAATTTACTAAAGATTAAAGATCAATGATTTTATTTACCAAAGATCAAAGATTTAAGATTAAAAATTTTATTATTAAAGAACAAAGATTTACGATTAATGATTTTATATTATTACATAAAAACTAACATTAGCAGGCACAAATGATGATGCCATAACAGCAATAATCCAAATTGCTATACCAATAATCATTATCCATTTACGATTACAACGATCACCAAGAAAACCACAAAATGGTGCAATTATCATATAAAATATAATAAATACTGTTTGCAATAAACCTGCTCCGCTATCATCAATTGCAAAAAATGTTTGAACTTGTGTTAAAACGCCTAAAATTAACAAAAAAAAAAAGATTTGTGAAAATAATAAATTTATAATTTATAAGATTATTTTGCATATTTTGAAAAATTTTAAAATTTTTACTTATAATTTAAAATTTGAAATTAAAGAACAAAGAAAAAAAATTTTACTTGTAATTTAAAAATTTACTTATAATTTTGAAATTTTACTTATAATTTAAAAATTAAAATGCTTTAATTTGAATTCTTTTTAATTTGAATTTTTACAATAATATTTTATTATTTCATTTAATATTTATCGATGAATTTTTTCATTTTTAATTCAATTATCTAAATTTAAACTGATAATCTAATCATTTCCATCAAATAGATTAAATTTAAG
>NW_018108589.1:43560-45316 GCF_000183805.2 Loa loa | reverse complement strand
TTTTTTTTTTTGTAGTAATAACGACAGTAATTGAAAAATTGAATTTAAAAAATAGAACAAAAATATGGATAAATAGGGTTGAAGGGAGAGGACAAACTAAAATAACAACGATAAAAAATTTTTGAAATTGTTCTGTTTAATTAGTAAAAATTACGATTGCATTTGTGGGAAAGTGATAAGTGATCTTGTGGGAAAGTGATAAATGATCTGATAGGAAAGTGATAAAGTAAATAGCTCAAAATTGTCACAATAAAATGATGAATGACAGATGTAAGAGTAATACAAGAGAAAAGGAATGTAAATAACTTACTTACCTGCAACAGTAAATCGATCCATATAGTTAATTAAATTAATGATGAATAAAAGAATCAAGCAAAAATATGCTCGTAAACTATGTTTAACTTTTAACTTTTCAGATGACATCGAGCTGCTGCAATAAAAATTTTGTAATAATTAAAGATTAAAACAAAACAAAAAAATTATAAGAATTTCGAATTGTTCATTTTTATAATTTCCAGTAGCTATAATTTATTCCATTATTAATTATATTAATACAATTAATAGATTGATAGCTATTACTCATCCAATTAACATACTGGTGAATGTTTTTCGAACGATTAATACATAGTTCATGTTACAGTATTGAAAGAAAAAAGACAGTATATATGGTATATTTATATGTATCTAAATTACGATATAAAATCACGGTATATATGGTCAAGCTACAGTTTACTGATAATGCTCAATTTCATATATTTGCATTTTTAATGAAGTAAACGTAATATTATATTAATTTGAAAATATATTATTATATTAATAAACAAATAATAAATAATTACCATTCCATATTTACTATCTAGCAATTGTTAATCTCATTTGATCACTATGATTTGATTCATATATGGATTTGATCACAATGATATTATTTAACAATCTTTTTAATTCGTTTATGCAAAAAAAAAAGAACGAAAAAAAAACAGCGAATACTTAATACTTATTATTATTATTTAATTTTAATACTTATTATTATTTGATGAAATTATCTGTTTCCGTTCATATTAATTATTTGATTAATTTTATGTACTTAAGTAATCAATTCTATTTGCTTTAATTTTATTTTCGTAGAATTAATTTAACAATACAAAAGTATAAGGAAGAGAATGAATTTAAATATAATGATTTAACAGTTGATATAATTTAGAAAATCTTATCAATATACATACGTATGCACACGTATGTACACTTACTTATACATTTATATGCATATATAAAAATATGCGAGTTACACCTACCTGATTTGGTTCATCATTAATGAATTGTACATATCACAACCGGAAAACAGGATTCCATTACCGGAATACAAGATTCCATTATCGGAATACAAGATGCTAATACGTGAAATATAATAATCTTTGATAAATTGAACTATGATATAATTTATGATCAATGTATAATCAGTAATTCGGATGTAATCTATAACTCAATAATAATCATAGGAATGCATACTTACGTATATGTATGTATATAATCTACTCTAAAGTTTTTTTTTTTTTTTTTTTCATTCAAGAGATATAGAATATTTTAATATTTGAATTTGAATACTTTATTTGGAATTACATCAATTCAAATATTTAACCGCTTTATATCTTTTAATTTCTGTGGAAGAAATAGATAGGAGGAAAAAAAGTTGAAATAACCAAAAAGGAATAATATTTATATCTTTTGAATTATAAGCAAATCATTATAAGCATTATTA
>NW_018108589.1:41810-43249 GCF_000183805.2 Loa loa | reverse complement strand
ACCGTAGTCTCACTTATTTTTTGTTTGTAGAGTAAATAGCTTTAAAAAAAGTACTTCCAATTTGTTTAATATAAAAAACAAAAACAAATAAATAAGTAAATTGATCAATCACTTAATTAATTAAACAAAGACCAAACTAAAAATAATTGAATTCTCGTAAAAATTTATTTTAAAAATATTTCAAAATGCACTAAATTAAATTTTCATATAAATTTTATAATATGTTAGTAAAAAAAGAAATTTATATATAAATAAAGAGTAAAATATATGTTTAGTAATATTTGCACAATGAAAAAAAGAAAAAAAAGTGGAAAAGTTTGAGACGTAAAAAAAAAAAGAAAATGATAAGAGAAGAAATGAGAAAAGATAGAAATTCTTTTTTTTTTTTATATCAAGAATTGTCATATTTTTTGCTTTAAATATACATTTCTTTTCTTTTTTTTCATTAAAATTATTTTTAATTAAATTAACTCTTTTTTGTTTTAAATATATAAAATATTCGTTAAAAAATATACATACATATATTGGAAATATTTATTTTAATAAATTAAAATTATCTAAAAGTAAGACAATAAATGAATATTAAATATTTCATTTACCGATACATTTCTTTCACCTTTCTTAATTAATTAATTTTATTTTTATTAATTAATCATAAATTACTATAAATGATTACAATTTCTTAATAGAGTAAAATTATACAAAAAGACATCGATCGAAATTGGAGAGAAGAATGCAAAATCAAATCATTATTGACCTATTGATTATTTATTAACGACCATGTATGTGTGTATATATGTATGTATGTATGTATGTATGTATGTATGTATGTATGTATGTATGTATGTATGTGTGTATGTATGTATGTACGTGTGTGTGTGTATTCGATGTAGAGAAAAGAAAAAAACAAATCATTGACCTATTAATTATTTATTAACGAACATGTATGTATGTATGTATGTATGTGTGTATTTGGTATAGGAGAGAAGAATGCAAAAACAAATCATTGACCTAATAATTATTTCTTAACGAACATATGTATGTGTGTGTATGTGTGTATGTGTGCATTTGTCTGTATGTATATGTGTTTATAAATATATGTATGTGTATGTATATATATGTATATATGTGTGCGTGTATGCATGTATGTACATGTATAATCATTTAATCAGTTTATCAATTTATCATGATAAGAAATCGTAACAAAGATTAAAATGAGTTAAAATGATTGAAAAAAAGAATGTGAACGATATAAATTTCATATGATGAAAGGTGTGAATATTTATTAATCATAAAAAGATTGTATAGAGAGATCAATTGTTGAAATCAATGATTGTCACATGTAACAAAATAGGACAGGACAAGTTTCAAATAGGTTATTTAAAAGGAGCACTTGTTGATATTTAATGAATATAGGAAATTTTCGGTGAAAAAGAAAG
>NW_018108589.1:31771-41229 GCF_000183805.2 Loa loa | reverse complement strand
AAATGAATGTAATTTGAAAACTTTAGTTTTTTTATCAAATTTTATGGTAAAATTACCGTATGCTAGGTTTTGGTTTTTTTTTTTTTTTTGTTTATTTTGTTCTATATTTTTTATTTCAATTTGATACTGAATAATATTACTAAAAATTGAAAATATAGAACAATTAAATAGCAATTTATACTTATTTTTTGAATCATACAGTATTCTCTCTATCATCTCATTTCTGATTACTAATATACATTTACCGTATGCAGTTAGGATACCTATACCGTATGCAGTTAGGATACCTATCAAATCGTATACAATTACGGTATATAGATTTAGGTGGCTTTTTTTTGTATTTTTTTTTTGTATTTTTTTTTTGTTTTCTTTATATCAGTTCAATATTGAATAAATAATATTACTGAAAATTGAAAATATGCAATAATTAAACAATAATTTATGCTTACATTTTATTACACAATGGCCTATCTTTTCATTTCTGACTACGCTATACAATTATTATCCTATATGGTCACGATACCTATTAAACCACCGTATACAATTGCCGCATATAGTTACTGCAATCGTATATCGTAGTTCAATACAGTATACAGTCGTCATCGAGGTTACGGTAATTGGGTACGGTAGTCAAAAGAAGCAAAAAGCGAAGTGAGAAAACAAAAATTTTTACCATTATGATGCATTTCTCAAATTATGCATTTGAAAAATGTGAAATTATTATGAAAACAAAAAAAAAAAGAAATTGCTGATGATTTTATTCGACGTTTATACATTTGGGTACGTTATGCGCTAAAATCGTATAATGGAAGAAAAGAAAGTGGCGCCAATTGTAGTTAGTTTTTTAAGTATTGGAAATAAAAAATGAAGTAATTATTATTAATTGATGGTAATAATCGAATTAATAATGGACGAAAATAATAAATCAAATATTGAAAACTAAATTTTTTCAAAAAAAAAAGAAAATTTGCATATAAATTAATATTAATGCATAAACTTTATTTGCATAATTTTATTGCATAATTTATATTGCACATATCAATTTCATATCAATTTCAATAATTTTCAATTTATGCAATTATTAATTTAAACAATCATCAATGTAATTAGTTAGGATGAAGCTGTTTGCATTCTATAGTAATTCTTGAAATTAAAATATAAAAATGCCAATTGTTGAAATTGATATAAATTTATCCTATTTCAGTTAGTACAATTTTTTGTGATAATTTTAATGCAACCATGAATGTATCAGAATTCAATTAAATTTATTTTCCATCTCTTGTGAAATTTTATTAGGCTAGAAAAAAGATGTGTATTTAAATTTTTAAATTAAAATATGGATTAATTTAGAATAACTTCAACACCTGTAACTACTAATTTGAAATGGTAATAATTAGTGTAATATAATAAAGCATCAAAAATATGCAACAAAAATGTTATTCCAATTATTAAAACAAAAAAAAAAACTTGGAAAAAATTCTATTCAAAAAATACTCTTATTAATCAAAAATATTTTAACTATTCAAAAAAAAAGAAATGACAGTAAGTGCAAATATTTAAAATAAGGCATAAATTGAAGAGGAAAATTTTCATTTAATCAATCTGTTATAAATATTTTAATTTAAAAGCGACAAATGAGACAGCAATCATTTCAATATATTTCCTTTTTTTTTACGTTCTATTTTCTACTGTAAAAGAAATCGTATTCATTTTTGCTTAGATGAGAAATATTTGAAGAAAATTCATTTCATTCATTTATTGTGCAAAATAAATCGGCAAGATTTTTGAAATATTATTATTCTTCTAATTCCTTTTTTTTTCTTTTTACAATTTTTTTTTTAATTTTAGCTATTTATTTTAATGAGCTCATTGTATGAACTGATAAATTTACCAAAAAAAAAAGAAAAACAAGTTTTAAATTTCAGTGTCAAAGATTTATTTTACAATAAATATTATGTCCTTTTTTTTCCTGGGAAATAATATCATTATAATTAGTATTATTACCTATTTTCTGCTTATTATTATCTAATCATTCAAATATTAGAATTTAATTGCTTTATAAAGTTATAATTTGAATAAGCTATAACTTAGGAACCCATATAAACTTGCAAATTTATAAATTACAAATTCATAATTATCTTAGTTTCGTGAACAATTATCACAACTCATGCTTTTTAAAGTTATAATTCTTAAACTTATAACTTACAATTTTTTCTTTTAATTTAAAATATGAAATGGAATTGTAAATTAATTTGCCTGTGATTGCATATCATTCGCTAGTTTAGATTATTTACTGAGCATTGTGCATTAGAAAAATGAATGTTTAATTATTAGCACTGTCAAAGTTATAAACGAAATACTTCCATTTCTTTTGAAGGAATTTTTTGATTAATTGAAACAAATTCCATATTTTTCTAGAAATTTTGGAAAGTCTTCGATGCATTTTAATTACATTTATTTAATCATTTCATTACAATTCAATTTTTTTCCAATTCTTTCATTTCAATTAATCATTCCAATTCTACTGATAAAATAAAAGTTTGCAAGTATTATCTTTTTAAGCCAAATAATTGATAAAGTTATCATTTTGACATCACTGATAATTTTCTTATTGCTCCCTGCATTAACGAATTTTTTTTATGATTTTTCCCATCCTTCATAATTCTATTGTCACCGATTTTCTTCAGTCGTGACAAAAACTGAGGG
This sequence comes from Loa loa, assembly GCF_000183805.2. Classification (NCBI taxonomy): domain Eukaryota; kingdom Metazoa; phylum Nematoda; class Chromadorea; order Rhabditida; family Onchocercidae; genus Loa; species Loa loa. The sequence goes on along the minus strand of NW_018108589.1, from coordinate 38,523 downwards.
TTCATTCAGCCACTTTAGTTGATAGTACCTCAAACTTGGGCAATTAAACCTTTCATTACGATAAATTTATTAATACAACAACAAACTTGCAAATATGACATTGATACAACAAATTAATAACGAATACACAAGAACAAAAAAGACAAGTCACGCCCGATACTTTATATCCAACCGACCTCAATGAAACACATTTGAACAATTGGATTAGAGCACAGGACCCTCCGCTTCATCGACTGGGAGGGTCCTTGTACCGTTTTATGATTACAAGAATTAGCATCCTTATGGAGACCCATTGGTGTTGGATTGTTTGTTAGAGCAAATGTAAGACGATATGAGCATATAAAACAAAGATGTCTCGCTTTCAAAAGAAAGGGGGATTATTGTCCCTTTGTTTCTACGTGCATTATCAACGACATCTATCACATTTTTTTTCCTTTGGAGCTAATTAATAGCATCTATTTAGTGAAAATGAATTTGAAATAAATTTGAAATATCAGCTATTAGAAATTTCGCCTTAATTATATTGATCATATTATATCACCAAAATATTATTTACTTACGAGTTATACTTGTTCGACATCTCTCCGATGATATATTCCTCCCACATTTCTTCCATTCGAATATTTCCCGGGAATCAAAGACACAGCGAATTTTCTTCCTGCATTTAGGTTGATATTCTACCTGATATCTCACAACATATTGTCTCTTGTATGGAAAACTCTACCGGAAAACAACCGGTATGAAAAAAAAATGACCAGTACGAAAAAATTTATATCAATCCTTGATTGGTATGAAAAAAAAAATTTTCATCAGCGAATTTCTTGCATTAATAACTTTTTTTGCTACTGTTAAAAATGCGAATGTTGTAGAATTTGCGAAGATTTAAAAATTGATGGGGAATTTTTTAGATTAAATTCCTAAAAATAAAGATTAGCAAAAATTTCTAGTCACTCATTTCACCAACTAATTCACAAAATTTGCGCGACAATTTTAACTTAGCATAACAATTTATATGATAACCTTATACGATAGATATCAAAATACATTTTCACACCAAAATTCCTAATGAAATTAGATATATGGTTTTTTTTACTTTTTAAATGCCAAATAATTCTTGAAATACGGTCAGTGCCATATTTTGTTTAATTAGATGAGTGAAAAAAAAAAAAAACAGCAATAAATTATTAGCAGTTTGCTAAATCGAATGCTGAATTTTTATTTTTATTTCTCTCATCACAAATTTTTATATCAATGAAGTTGAAAATAGTACACATTATCAGTTAACTTCGGTGAAAAAATTATTCCTCAAAATTTTAATTCCTTTTTTAAACTTAATACAAATGCATTGTCGTTTTTAACATTTGTGCATCCCATATTCATACCGATGAATGATAGAATTATTTACATATTTTACAGATTTCCTACGGTCGATTAACAAAAATATAATCTGAATCTATCTTGTCTCAAATATTTGTCAGATAAAACAATGTAATAATTAATCTATACAATACAAACACCAGCGAAAACATGATTTAGTAGTTGCATCATAAGTCTACCATGTAAAATAATGTAGTAATTTACCTATACAATATAAATAGCAGCAAAAATATAATCTGATAGATATGTCAAAAATTTATTAGGTAAAACAATATGGAAAACTAACTCATATAAATATATCTCCACTTTTCATGCTTCGTTGAAGGGATGGCAAAACTAGATGTAACATAAAAGGATGGAAAATAATGTCATCAAACGAAGGCTATGTGAGACAGAGATGAGGAATTATACGTGAGATCAAATATATATATATATATATATAAGATCAGATATGCCGGAATGAAAATCTTATGCTGTTAAAATATAAAGCAAAACTTTTGTCATACCTTATAAGATGCAGTCAATTGCAATAGGCAAATAGATTGGTTAAGAAATTCTTCGGTATAATATCATTAACTTCATTGATACTGATTGTTCCTCATTTTCACGATGAGATAATAAAACGATAAAACTCATCCAATTCCGGTAATGAATTTCAGAAAATCTCCGTGAATACTTCTAATGAAGGTAATCTCAGAAAATCTCTTATGAAATGATTATCTTAATTGTCGCGTAGATTGTTGTAATATCAATTGTAACTTATGAGACTAAAAATTATCTTTATTACAAGTGGTATAATTAAAGGTAATTTACTAACGATAAAGATGATTGGAAAAATTGAAGTACCATAAACAGCAAGTATATTCGGAAAAGAGCTTCGAAAATTCTTAATTACAAGTAAGCCTTCTTTTGAGCATTCTCTATAAATATCTTCGTTTAAAGTTCGAAAATTAAGCTAACCTGAGTATGAAATTTTTAAGCATTTATTATCAAGTTTATTTCTTCTTTGCAACAACGTTTCCATTAATACGCATATATTTTCTACATTTTCAAGTAATTCCATAAGTAAATTAAACTCATATCTGACTTTGTAGTAAATTCACGTGAACGTCTGTATGTACAAGTAAAGCAATAAGGTAACTTATTGTATCATCGTGAAATATTTTACTGGAAATTCGTCGCTGTATAATATTTTACCGGAGATTTGTCATCGTGAAATATTGCACCGAAAACGTGCATTTCATATCACATACAAAATTGACAAGCCATATTGCACGTAGCACGAAATGCTCTTATTTACTCCTCACGTTATCGTTCACGCACGTTACCATATTGACATGATTTACAGTTACAATACAACGACGCTACGTCTTTCTCTATTTCACATTATGCTTAAATGGTCTCTCGTCGTCTGATCCTCCGTAAATGCGCGCTCTTTTTCGATATTATCATTTTCCACGTCAAGTAGAAGCGCATAAGTCGAAGTTTTGAATAGTTTTGGTCGGGAAAGGAAGGATGGTTAGTTCAGTCATGAGAGAAATGCTGGTAGTTCGGTCTAGCAAGAGTGAATTTAATTCAGTCTAGGAGAGAGTTCCAAGTTATGCAACATAAGGAAGTTTTCGGTTTTGTCTAGGAAAGGTCATAAGTTCACGTAAGTACATGAAATTGAATTACTTATTTAAAATTAAGGCAAAACTTTTGCGTATTCATTGATGGATAAAAAAATAGAAAATAAAATTTGGGTTAAAATAATGTAAAACATAAGTGTACAACGTAGATTTATGAAATCGAACCATTCATGCAAGATTCGAATTTAAAAATGTGTATTCCGTATGAATAGAAAAAAAAGTATATATGCAAAATGAAATTTAGATAAAAATGGAAGATAATGATGAAGAGCTTGTTAATTTGGCACCAATGCGAGTGCGACGTGACAGCGTACAGTCAACCATTGCTGATTGTAAGTTTTTTTTTTTTCATCTAATTTTTATATTTATTAATATTTTTAATGGAAAAATGGAATTAAGGAAGATAATACATTTATATCCAGTGCTGTATATATTTGCTACAGAAAATTTCCAACGATATTTCTAAACTTTCTTATTTGATGTATGTTTTAGTAGAACAGATAGAATAAATCCTTTGTTGTATTATTGAATTTTTACTCACTTTCTCCTCACTTTGACTTTTTTTTCTTTAATTTTAGACGTAAATATAATTCTTTATTTTTTCCAGATATCATTCATGTACTGTCATTCATTTCATAAGTTTTTAAGTTAGGAATAAAAATAATAAAATTATAATTTGATCGACATGTAAATTAATCTGTCGCAGAAACGAGTTGAGAAGCTTATTTAGTGAAACTTGGAAGGGCTAAGGTTAGAAAGTTAGGAAGTTTTGGGAGAATATGAAACATGTATAGTTTCAACTGCTTGAAATTTATGAAAGATAATTAGCTAAGTTATGCAGATTTGGCCCATGAAGCGAAAAATTGCTCACAATCGGATCTTTTGGAATCAGATGGTATGATCGATGGAATTAATGTGTCGGCATATTTCGAACCATCGAGTACTTCCGAATTAGTTGCTGGAGAAAACAGCGACGACGTAGAATTTAATGAACCATTGGAACGATTCATGCGTAATGAAATTGCCTACAATGAGTTCATGCAAATGACAGGTAATGTAATTTTCTACAGTTGTTGCAGGTTTATTAGTTAGCTTAATATGATTTCACTGCGTTCAGCCTTTCGATTTCCCTATCAGTTATATTTCACTAATTTATGGGGTGTGTCCATTACCGGCCACTTTAATGGTTTCCAGAAAGAGAAAAAGAAATTCGACATCTACAAAGCATATACCATGTAGATGAGCGTTGTGTACTTGAGCATGAGAAATACAAGCATGTATGAAGCTTATGCATAGTTCTTTTTTTAGTTTTTCATCTAAAAGTTCAGGTATAATATTTGATTGAGAAATATTTACAAAAACCTTTACATATCTGCGTTAAGCTTAGCCTAAGTATATACTGCCGTTATTCAAGTTTGGTACTTGAAAAAAAAATTATTTTGTAGGTGGTGTTGGATTGGATGAAGAAGAAGCAGGTTACGACTTCAGTGAAGGTGATTTCAAATTTTGCAAAATTTTGATTGTTTTTCAAGTTGAAAATCTTGCTGTTATGATCACTTATCTGTATTAATGGCGGTTTTTTTTCTTTTTCAGACAGCGATCACAAGAAATCACGGACGCAGCTTGCACCACAAAGGTTGGTTTTTCTCCTTTTTTTTATAACGAATTATTTATCACATTTATTTGTAGATGAAGAAAGGAAGTTTTGAAAGTAACTGGTCTAGGTATTTGTGCATTTTCTTGACGAAATGTCGATCAGCTTGTTTTGATGTCTTTTCTCTGTTCATGCATAGTTTAAGTGGTATAATCTATGCTATTAATTATTGTCAGCGAAGGGAATGAAGGCAAAACGAAAACAAAACCTCTTGTTTCTAGTTTCTTATTACAATTTGTTGCAATGACAACTTCGAATAATCAGAAAAGCAAGTTAATCAGTAGCATTTCTAATCGAAAATATAACATTGTCCCATTATTTAGTGAAACTGCTGAAATCGGAGTTGAAAATGAAGCAGGCGATGATGGATATGATGATTTTGTTGCAGACTTACCGGAAACATCATTTATCGGTGTTAGTTCATCGAAATTCATTTTTTATTGATGAAGAATATTTAATAATGTAATTATCAACAATGTAACATAGTAGGTTTCATTGTGGATAACCATATTATTAAATATCTTTTCAACTTTCCTTTGCTAATTGGTACGAAAAAAAGTGTTTATTACGAGCCTTAATTGAATTCATTTTACTTCAGACAAATATCATTCTTGCTTCTGAATATTTCTTCAGTAATCTTATTTTTAGGAACTATCCATTTCAAAGATAGCACCACATGAACGATCATTGGAAGAAGTTGATGAAGATCGTTTGTTGGGCATACCACTGGAACTCAGGAATAGTGAATCATTTGGTGAAACGGTTCCAGGAGCGAAACTCGTTGGCTTCGGTGGAGAAAGACGAATGAAAACGGACAAGTTGTTTTTATGTTTCGAGCCTGCATATTCCATATATTGTTGATGTCTGTAAATGTTATTTCTGTATTTTCTGATAAACTTTAAATAATAAAGATTCTGACGAGCAAATATGTGATAAAACTGATGACGTAAACTTAGCTGATAATATAAGCTTACTACTTTTCAGGACATTGGATGCTTTAATCGGTCAAGCAAATGTTATTTATGCGAAAGGACAAACAAAAGAAGCATTAACTATGCTGCAGGAGGTATTATGCTTTGTATTTTGTTAATAATGAAGTACTCAATGTACTTATGATAATTTAACAAATGCTGATATTAATAAATCAAAATTACTCCACAAATTCCAGCAGAGATTTGGGTTTGCCTGTTTCAGTGTGATTTTTCAGGTAATCCGACAAGAACCACGAAATCCAGAACCATACCGACAGGTAGGCTGATATCTACAATGATCTTAACCGACCCCAGAAATCGTTGCAATATGGTTTGCTGGCTGCTCATTTGAACGGTAATCGTACATCTGCTGTGGAATGGGCAGATTTGGGTGATTATGCTTTGAAGTTGGATAAAAGCGAAGAGGCTGCTGCATGTTATGGAAGAGGTTAATGTTCGTTGATTATTTGAATTTCCTTTTCTTCCTTCTTCCTTTCTCTCCCTTTTCCACTTTTTACATTTGTCTATTATTATTATTATCGCTGTAATGGAGGTTCATTGCTGTATATCACTTAGTACAAAACTTCGGATGTCTAAATCTCTTCCAGTCTAATTTTCCAATTTTAATTATTTTCTAAAGGATGTGAAGAAGGATCGCAAAATTTCCATTATCATTCTTTTATATTTTTTGTTTACGAAAATTTTTTAGCAGTACGAACCGATCCTTCCAATCATGTTTATTATGAAAAAAGGATTGATGCGCTTGAGAAAGCTGGGCTTAATGTTCTTGCAATGCGAACACGATTTATGGCTGCACAGTCAGTCGATCGAGGACAAGTAGATTTCGAATGGTTTAGAAATATGATAACAATTGTAAGTTACGTGTACACTAGTTTTTTATGAAGAAATGAAATCTTGCTTATTTTGTAGATGAACGAAATGGGATGATTCCAGAGTGTAATAAATTGTGAGCCTATTTCTTAAAAGCAAGAAAATCAACTGCACTATCATCAAAGGATATGCTACACTGAGTAATCACAGTCCAAATGATGTAGGGAAACTTGAGGAGCTGATATTTAGAAGTCTTTTTTATGAAATTTAGAAGTTTGATATTTAGAAGAC
>NW_018108589.1:11655-31651 GCF_000183805.2 Loa loa | reverse complement strand
ATGCGCTTGAGAAAGCTGGGCTTAATGTTCTTGCAATGCGAACACGATTTATGGCTGCACAGTCAGTCGATCGAGGACAAGTAGATTTCGAATGGTTTAGAAATATGATAACAATTGTAAGTTACTTGTACACTAGTTTTTATGAAGAAATGAAATCTTGCTTATTTTGCAGATGAACGAAATGGGAGATTCCAGAGTGTGATAAATTGTGAGCCTATTTCTTAAAAGCAAGAAAATCAACTGCACTATCATCAAAGGATATGCTACACTGAGTAATCACAGTCCAAATGATGTAGGGAAACTTGAGGAGCTGATATTTAGAAGTCATTAGGGTATTGTAATTAAATAAGAAATCTGATACATATAATCTTTAGGTTGCTGATCACTACATCAAAATGAATGATGAAGAAAAAGCCGTAGCAGCGTTAGAGACGTTCGTCCTTCGTAGTCGTGAATATAATCGTGATGCTACTGAGCAACATAAAACTGTCGTTCGTAAGTTTTACTAATAATTTCATCTAGTAATTTTTAGAACACTTGGTATCAAAACAAAAAATGAGCAAGTTTCAGGCTTGCTGATGAATAGCCATCGTTTTGAAGATGCGGCAAAGTCCATTTTCGCCCTCTGCCCTGAAATTACTGCTCTTGATGAAATGGGACGTTTTGCTGTTGAGGTAAGCGGCTCCATATCGTTTTGATCAGTGGGGATCTCAAGCCAAAACCCATAAGATTGGTCGGAGGGTATGCAGCGGAGGACAAGCCATCAGTTTGATGTAGGGTCATGTCGTGCATGTCGTTTTGTTATCAAAGTAATGTGTAATAATTGAACAGGTCCATGATCGCAGAATGCGGTGTTTAGTAATCGATATTATCAAATTTAGATTAAGTACAACAATGCAAGTTATACAGTGAAACCATTTCCTCCTGAAAAAGTGCATCGTTTTCTTGTTGGCGGAAGTTTGCCGACAGTTCTTCTAGCACGTCTCGCCGTTTGTTTCATCAGACTTGGCCGTAAAGATCTAGCTCCGGTAATTCTTAAATGCTCGGATATTACCGATCAGTTCATTTCTATTTTATATTCAACACAGCTTGATTGTCGAAAAATAAAGAAATGTATTTATTTGTTACCAAATAGCCGTTTTTAGGTTTTGTTATCGTATCAAGTTTTGTTTCAGACTTATTCAATGCTATGATATATGTTCATTGCAAGTTGGTTTTTAAATTAAGACATTAGATAAAACGGCTAGCATTTGAATGGAAGTTAATTTTGTCGAAGTATGAAATCCATGTGAGTCGTTGCTCAAGCTGATTTCTAAGAGGCTATACGAATCTTAAGTTCTCTCTGCTTCGTTTCGGATAGCCACTTTCGATAGCCAATAACAATTACATTAAAACGAGAGTTGGATTATGTAATTAGCGGATATTTACAGACTCTCATAGACAAACTTTTCGAGCGGATGATTTTTCCGGAAGACCAGCAAGTCTATTTGGACATAGCACGTGCTTATCATGCTGTCGACTGTGTAGCACATGCCCAAAAATATATGGAACATCTGTTGGCTCGTCCATATTTCCTGGATATTGCTGAAGCGTGGTATCTTTACGGTCTCTTTCTTTCCGTATGTTTTTTCATTCACTTTGACTTCTTAATTAGATTAAATAAGATCGAGTCTGGTTTTTTATGCTCGGTTTTGTTTAGGTCTTTGCTTGTAAGAATGACATTTTGTTACAGATATGTGAATAGTTTTTAGATTCGTAAGAGATATGAAGGTGCATGTAAAGCTTATCAGCATGCATTGGATCTGCAGCCGTCACATGTTGACGCACGCATCAATTATTCGACAATTCAGCAACATCTGGGTATGGTTGATGAAGCATTTGAAACGTTGCGTGAGTATGTGTTGGATGCTGGGAGTACTTTGCCGGTAAGTGGTTTATTATATGTTTTTTCTTTTTTATCTGTGAAATGAGGTCCTTTGTGTTCCAAGTATTTACACGTATGGTACAGCTTTAGCGACACTTCTAAACTTTTTCCTTGGTTCAGGTTTGTTTTAAATTTCATGACTTTAACTTGATTTCAACTTCAAATTATTCTCGATATTAATTCGATTTTCCGTAAATTGATTCGACATTTTTCGGGTGAAGATTGTTTTTTTTTTTCCATTGTTAAACTTTGCTGATTACATAGTTTATTTCTAATTTACAGGATGAAAGATTGCTGGTGCGTCAGGCGAACTTCTTATTTGAGCGCAAACGGATGGATGAATTTGCCCGTTGTGTTCGAATGTTGCTTGCTCCTCATTTCTATGAAATTTACTTAAACAATATGGCTTTACTGAAAAAGAGGTTACCAGTGAGTGAACGAGGAAGTGAATTTTTTTCAATATTTTCTATATTTTTTTGCTGTAGCACATTTGTTTCCATTTGTTTGGGAACTACTTTTCATTAGATGAGATCTGATAGTTTTGAGATAAGTGGTGTTAGGAAATCTTATGACTCAGAAACAGTTCCCATATTTCTCTTCTCATCATCGAGTTTTGAAAAAATTGCAAATATTGAGATCTGAGCAAATTCATAATTACGATTGTAGCGATTTACCATGGTATTCGTGTACAAGCATTTAACGCAGTCCGTGGCTCTGCATTCGAAAAGTACGTGAAACGTGTTGGACAGCTTGCAGCAGCGGAAGAACGTGCACCGAGCGAAATTACAGGTACACAAGTAAGTTTTCTTCCTTCAGTAGAAAGTTCAAATTTGCAGAAAAAAAGATGCTTGTGATGGTAATAATTCAGACTCCCGTCTTCCTTTTCTTTGATTCAAAATTACATGAATTCTTGTGTCCGTTGCTTAATTACGTTACCCAGCTTATTTTCTCCTTAACCTTTCGTGCTTTCCTTATCACACTGTATCTATCTTTGTATCCGTAGGATTAAGTCATTAGGTGAATATTTCTAATCTTACAAGCGTTATTGTTGTCTACAATTTTTTTGGGCATTTTGGAAATAGCGTATTCTAACACTCTTTTAAGTGCATCAGATCCTTATTCTAGATTGACAGCTGCAATTCTATTGTGTAATATGAATCCATTATGATCTCTATAATCTAAAGTCAAGGATTAGTTTAAGTGATCTTTTGGAACTTATTAGAAATTTTCACTTTCTAACGAAATATGTTTCACTTTCAGTTACATGATTACTGTTTCAAATTATTGGAAACATTGCTGCAGCAAAAGAGATGCTTAGATGCGTTGCATGTCTGTTGTTTTGCCTACTTACAACCACTCATCAGCAAAAATGTTAAGTAAGCCTTCCTTCAGAGGAGTTAAAGTGGTATTAGATTGAATTTTAATTTCCCATCGGCTATTACTTGTTCACTATAGCATTTAAGGGTTTTTAATTCATTTTTACAAATCGCTTCGTTTTCCAGAACTTTGGAAACATTTCAAAATCTTTTGCTATACTGTTCAATACGAGCACAGGTTTGGCCACTGGCATTCGAATATCTGCGATGGTTCTATACGCTTTCTCTAGTCAGATATTTTTCGTAATTTAGAAATTATTAAATATAATTCAATTCGTAATAGTGTGTCTGATATAATTATTTTATTTTACGTTAGCCAGAAATCGAATATTCCAGACGAATAGAAATTTTTTATTGTAGATACTACTGTCATGCTTTTTCTACCCTAATGCCATACTGTTAGTGATGATTTAATTGCTCGATGAAGTTGGCTGTAATTCTTGCAGATTTAAACTAGTTGCAATCACCAGATATATCATTTTAATATTTCTGTAATAGTTTCGAATTTCCACACTGCTTTTTATAGAACAATAACCTCTTGCTGCCATCAGATCGTGATCTATTGTTCACCCGTATTTTCAATGCAATGAATTTTGTTTTCTGCCATTCTCAGAATGTTAGCTATCATCGATACATAATGAGAGCATTGGCACGCTCTCCGGGTCATTTAGCGCTTCAAATGATTTCGGGAAATAATTCTTTAATTACTGGTGCTTATCGTCATGCTCTTGGTGAGTAATGATCGAAGTTTTTCTTTTTTTTTAGGTAGGTGGACGAGATTCTTCCAAAGAGTTTTCGGAAATTCTTGTGACGAATTTCAAATTTTCCTCTAGAAGCAAGTAGTGGTGTTGAATTGTTAGAAATGCTGTATAAGATTTATCGGAAATTTCTTTCAAAGTATTACAAAAAATAAAATTGATTGCAGGTGAATATCTACATATCTGGAAACTATTTCCAGACAATCCACTTGTCTGCATGCTTATTGGTCTTACATTTGTCCACATGTCCTGCAAAAAAGATATATTCAGCCGTCATATGATAGCTCTTAGAGTAAGTTATCTTACCCGTTCAATATCACTTTTTTCCTCCTATTTATCTGGTCGAGAAAAATCCGACTAGTTATTTATCAGTCCATACAAATAATAATACTACAAAGAAATGAAAAATGAACAACATATCGGAGATCTTTAAAGGGTCTCGCATTCATGAATCGTTATCAGCAACTGCGAGGTGATAATCAGGAAACATACTATAACGTTGGGCGCATGTTTCACCAAATGAATATTTTACCTTTGGCTATGTATTTCTACGGGAAATGTTTGAAGGTAAAATTGCAGTTGTACATGTTGTTTGCGAGCTTATGATCATGCTGAATGTTGCGTTTTAAATTTCTGGCTTTCAAAATTTCAAAAGTGAAAAGAGTCAGGTTTTCTGGAATTACAACTGATCAGGCTGAAATACTGTCATTTCAAATTTGCAGGCTGATATTCCGAAAATTGTAGTCACAGATGAAGTCACAGGCAATGAGCGTACGGTGGAAGCTGAAGAGTAAATTTTATTTTAATTTAAGCTTTTTTGGAAGGTACCATCTTTTAAGGCTTTCTTGCTGTTCAACTTATATTTAAATTTTTTTGTCAAAAACAGATTGCATATCTCATGAAAAAGGTTTGTCTTATGATTCTTCCGTCCACAAACGCCTATGTCTTTCATAGCAAATCCAATTTAACAGCGAATGACATCGCATGCAACCTATCTCGTTCTTTTAACTTGTATAATTCAATTTAGTTCAGGTATAATCTTCAACCTATGGCTGCGCATAATTTGGCACTGATCTATTTGGCGAGTGGGAATCATTATGTTGCGCGGAATTTATTGGAAAGGTATTGCTGCGTGGAATGAATTTTTATTGGAATGAAGCTTATTTGATTTTCGCATGTGACGGTTGTGTATCAAAAATTTTAGTCAAAGATAATGTTCCCATTTTATGTTGAATTTTGGAAAAAATCTTGATGGATTTTTACTGTGGTGCAACATGATTTTGGTTTTTAATAACCATTTTCTGTGAGTAGTATTTTGTACATACTGTTTTCGCTGTTTGACTTTTTCTCGTCTCAATTATTCATCCAAATTTGTGTTTTGTGGATCCTTTAATTCGTGTTATGTTTGTGTAATTGTTGTTTCAACCATCAGCATATGAGTTTGCTTGCTATAAATTGGTCTGAAATCTATTAATGAATATGTTTCAATAATGGTTTGAAGTTTATGTATAATGTTGAATTAATAAAATGTATAGGAATAAATAGTGAGCTTAATTTGTACTTCATCTGTTTGATGGTTATTGACCTTCGTTTATCATATCAGTTATATTTCTAAGTTGTTTGGAAGTAAACCCGAATCAACTTTACTGAGATGTGATATCGGTGATTGTTGATTGAGTGGTAAGTACCGATTCATTACAATATCGTGGAAACTGTTGATGAAAGTGAGTTGTGTCGCGAATTGGCTGATCTAGCATGTATCCTTGCTAATTTTTCATTTTATTGCGAATGGTTGACTTTGCTCATTCTTGTTGTACGGTGGGTTGGAATTACGTATGCGTATGTCCGTTATTCATAGTTTCTTAAGGTTATTATTCGATTAATATCAGAAGCGACATCGATTAATATTAGAAGCGACATGGCTGATGCAACGGAACATGAATGGGAATTAAGTCGCGAAAATATTCGACCGCTCAGAAGTGGTCGGAAGGTCAAATCTATAAATAATGTGTTTGGTGGTAAGTTTCGTTTGAAAATAGTGGGATTTGACAGCAAAATTGTGTTTATGAATAGTAAAAAAGTTTAACAGGAAGGTGACGTATATCCTTGCTTACTTTGCAGTTACCTTTAAATTTACATCTTATCATATTTGTTATCATCTAAGAAGACGTTGCATAAGTTCTGCATTTGATAAAAAATAACTTTAGTTTCAATTTTTTCAGCCAAAAAAAAAAAAAAAAACTTCAGCTGATGTTAAATATGCTAAAATTATTATCGTTACTTGTTCATGGCGAGGATATTAGGTTACCATTATTATGATCAATACTAGTCTCATGAATACGCTGTAAACTTATTAAACAACAAAACTGCATCATTAGGTGTCAAAATCACAATGACCGAAGCAGAAAAGCGCTTCGAAAGCGACTTTGAACAAGCAAAAGCATCAGACGACCCACTGGATATATGTTTGCACCATGTAACTTGGTTCGAGGAACACTTCCCAACAGGTTGCATAATTTATCTAGTACTTTACTCAGTTCCAAATTTTATAGAAGAAAAAAAGGATCCGAACTTTATAGGTAGTAGGGTTGTAGATTTTTTCTCGGGAGCATTTTAACCGTCAAGATTTGAATTTCTTTTAATATATTGCCTTTACTTGTTTTCAGATTTACCTTTTGACTAAGATTGAGTACTTGCAATACTGATCATTATTAGAAAACTATCAAGCTTTTAAATGAAACAAAATGGTTAAACTTTCAATGTCGTGAATCGCTTTCCAAAGACATGGCAATGCCATAATTAGCGCAACAATTTTAATTCGTGCATTGCGAAACTTCAGTGATAGCGATAATGATTTGATTGATGAAAGTGAACTGAGCGTAGAGATAGCAGGTGGATGTATTGCACGAGGTGATTGGTCATACTCAATTGGTGATCTAATTTGACTCCTTCCAAGAAAATTTGCTAATTTTATAGGGAAGCAGTCGCACCTTTTTTCAATACTAACGCGCATAATCAATACTTTTGGTTACCGTGAAGAGTTTCTGAACGATGAAAGGATGCTCAAATTTTGGATAAAATTAATTGAGAACAAATCTGATGCGAATGTGGATGCATTCTTTGAACGTGCTTATCTTGCCGGTTGTTGTCGTCGTTTGGCCAAATTTTATGTTAGATGGGCTGAAGTAAGTCTTAACGAGTTGTAACTTCTCAGCATGTTACTCCTTTCCTGATAGAATCTGAAGGAATTTCACTCAGTTTGATACGCTGCTCATCGTTGAAAGAAGTTCCACAATAAAATATCCGAAGTTATTTTGGGGTTGGAAATTGCGATCTGGGATATTGAATCAGTAAGGTTGCAACTGTGGTTAGCCTTTGATTGTCGTCATTCTTATGAACTATTAGTATTATCGGTGCTACGAAATCCATTTATGTGGCATTTCCAGATCCGTGAAAATCAACGTGATATAAATGGAGCACGAATAGTTCTTAAACGTGGTCGGGACCACTGCGCTGAACCACTGGAATTATTAAATGAAGCATCAGATGCCTTGGAAATGCGGCAAATTCGTGCACTGCGAAACTTCAGTGATAGCGAAAATGATTTGATTGATGAAGGTGAACTGAGTGCCCAACGACTAGCACTTGGTCAACTAACCGGTAAGCTTAATACTTGAACAACAATTTTAACTGTAGTAAATATGATATATTTCCTTCAAGTAGTGCTGAGACTTTAAATTGCAGATGTAGTGAAAGCGGAACTTATTTCTGTTGTTGATTTTCAGGTTTGGGGCCAAATCTTGAAGCTCCAGTATTTCGGGATACGTCTAAAAGACCAGGTAGTTTGCATCCTGGTACTCGATCACGTCGTTTGGAAGGTGGAAAGACAGGAAATGCCTTTCAAGTCTATCAGGTGAATAAGCGAAATGAGTAATTTATTTCTGAAAAAAAAGTGGGAAAACATTTATATCCCATTTCGAAACCTCGTTTACAAGCCATGCTATAATCAGACTTTTCCTGCCTTTGCAAGAAATTTTAGAAAAAATGAAAAATTGGAAACTTTTGCTTGCTGGAAATTTAGGTTATGACATCATTTTCTATATCTTTCTCAGTTTAAAACTTGAAGTTATTCATCCTTCAATTTTTTTCCCCCTACTGTGCGAAAGAAGGCTTTTCGTTTTTTAAAGCATATATTGTACAGTATTTTACATACTAAATGATTAGCAAGCAGCTATGTGACTCTTCGTTAATTGATAGTTGACTGCAGTTTTATGGTTAGGATTCTTCGGAGTAATTTCCGGAAACTGCTTGCTTGTTCTCTGAAATGCAGGCAGGAGAGAGAGGGAGAAAATTCTTCAAAATTATTTAGAAAAAATCTTAAATCCAGGGTGAAGAAGCATTTGATGATGAGAATTTGTTGGTACCAAAATGTTTCGGTGATAACTTGGCTCGTGTGGCTTTTGTGCAAAATAGTTGGGATCCGACCAAATGGAACGATGCACGAATTGATGGTATACCGAAAAAAAGAAATGAAATACATCGGGCTGCTTTCACGGTTACTTGTATTTTTATTCATAAGTTTGAATTAAATTCGTTGTATTATGTTCTGTTTTTACCAGCCAACTATTTATCTAAATTTTTTTATTTAAAGTACAATTCTTTTTTCAAATTCATTTCATAACTTTAATTATTGGATGAATCTGATGTAGGTTTTCAATGAAGATGAGGAAGAGGCAAAGGATCGAAAGCAACCGAGCAGACGTGCACGGTTATTTATATCAAACAAGGTTGAAATACTTTGAAATTTCGTAGCTTTTTCCAATTTATTTCATGATTGCTGAACTGAATTAGTTGCTGAAGATGATTTTGTTTACCGAACGTTATTGATCCATTTTTCAGTTTTTCAGTTTGTTTGTCTTGAAATAGTTTGATTCTCTTGGCAAAGCAATCATGCACGAACTCTAAGAACAGGTTAACCTAGATGAAAAGTCTGGATAAAATTCCGAAAGCGATAAAAGGCGACTGATTTTTTTTTTCTTTGAATGTAAAAGTTATTTATCTTGTTCTTTTTCAGGTTATTTCGATGGAAGAACTGTTTGCAGAACGGTTCCAATTATAGCTTTTCACTTTGTTAAGATTACAACTTTTACTGCGTTACTGCCTGTGTCTTGTTTCACTTATACTATTTACTCAAATTTTTATTGATTTATATACGAATTACCTGTATTATCTGTATGTAACTTGTTTTTCTTCAAATGATGATTTTTTCTTGTCAAGTAACGATTGCTTTTAAGATAAATTGAACAAATACTATGAAAATCGCTGACGCTGAATATCGAATTATCTTGAGGTGTCTTTTTTCTGAGAATGAGGACATTTTAACTCTAAAGTTGGAATGATAGTAAGAATTATAAATTGCTCTGTTGCTATCAGTAGCCTTAGTTCTTGTGTAATGGTCCAAGAAATCAGCTTTAGTTGTATATTTGCGTAATCCGTTGCATGTGGACGGCGTTCTATGATAACCAATCAAACATTAATTTAAAATTAGTTATATTCTTTAGACAGTCAATAATCAACTGTAGATTTACTTATTAGCACTAAAGCATTTCAAGCAGTAAAGGTCATATTTCGTGATTTTCAAGTATTTTTCAAAATTCGGATTTTGAGGATTTTTTTCTCGTTTTTTTAAATACATTTATATTTTTTGTTAAAAAACAAATAAATATTCGTAGAAATATGTGACCTTGAGAAAAGCTGAGATGCTAAGAAATGACCTAACAGGTGTTATTGATTATTACTCTATGCTGTATTAAGGTGAAGAGATAGAAATTTAACGTGGATATTCAAATTTTATTTTGATTTCTTACGTACGTGTGTGTATTGTGTCGTTTCTTGATTTTGCATTAAACCAAATTTCGAAATTTTTTATTTGTAAAATCACATATGCGTTTTGTTTAAAATCCAATGATATGCCTAAATTTGAAATAAAATTTTTACGAGTGCAATATCTTTTTTTTTTTCATTGTTGATGTTTATGAGGGATTTTTCTCTATCATACTTTACTTAGCATTTGTTTCATTAATTGTTAGGATTTCATCAAAGAAATATGTTATAACAAATTTCAGACAGGGGTCGTTTTGGTTGGTTCAAATATTTGTTTACTCGGACAAAAACTTATTAGTGATAAATTTGCGAATTTTATTTTTCTAATATACTATACGGAAATATAAAAGCTGTAATTTGTGGCAGAATTTTGATTTGCGTAATTAAACCAATTTCTAATGAGCAGTTGCAATAATACTTTGGTGACTATTTAATTCACTTGATTGTATATTCCTAGCTGAATTTATCACTCTAAAGTAATGAGTTGGTCATTTTATCCGTCAAAATTTGATGAGAAAGGTAAATAAATGTGTTAGCAAATGGACTATTCAAGCATATATATATACTTAATCTTTTACAGATTTGAATATTCGTTCCAGCAAGCATAATCATATGCAATATTTCAACAATTTTTATACGAAAATCAAGATTAGTATAGAAATATGTTCGTGTTAGCAATGTTAGAAGATAATGTACGAATTAAGCCACATCAATTTGGTGAACCTTTTGAACCGGTAAGTCTTACTACATATTAAATAATGAAATGATAGTATATTTTTGCATATACAAAAAAGGATATCCTCAATTAACTTATTCTGTTATTTTAAATCTTTGCTTTGAAATACCTGTAAATTCGACACATACACGCTATAAAAATGATAGTGATTTTAGATATGTGTGTGCTAAAGGTTGCGACAATATTTTGATGTGACAGTTTGGGGGATGAGAGATTGGTAATGGTGTTTATTCGACTGGCACCATCGATCTTTTCATTATATCAATTTTCTATTCCGTTACCTTAATCCGTTTGCATTTATAAGTCCATAACTGATATTATAACATAAATGAATGGAAGTGGAATTTAAAAAAGGCAAATAATCCTTGCATTGTAAGCAAAGTACGTTTTAAAGATGAATGTTTGTATTATTTCAGATGTTAATGAAACGCTTAAATGAGCAGTTCGCCAACAAAATCGTGCCAGGTTTAGGTCTATGTATTATAATCTATGATCTTGTTGATATTGGTGCCTCATATATATTACCAGGTGATGGCAGTACGCATACAAAAGTCAAGGTAAACTGAACTTAGGTTCCATTATTTGGAATTAAATCTATGAATTAAAAGGAAAATTTCAACTCTTGCAATTTTCTCACGGTTCCAAACTGTATTAACCGTTGTTTTGAAACGGGGTGATGTCGTATTTGAAGATGTAGATTTCACTTTCCATTTGAACATATCAACTGGTGGGATGGAAAGTGAAATTACGCAAGTAAAAATTCTTGATAAATGTTATTTATTACGATCGATAAGTAACCTTTCGTTCAAATTAATACGATAGTAGCCGGTCAAGATAGCGTTGGAGAAGTGAAGTTGCTTAAATCCGAATTTTCAATAAGTCGTATTTGGATGATTTCAGTTTCGTTTTGTTGTGTTCCGACCTTTTATCGATGAAGTTATTGAAGCGAAAGTGTTATCAAGTAACGCCGAAGGATTGATGCTATCAGTGATATTTTTTGAGGATATATTTATACCAGCACATCGCTTGCCACAACCGTCTGTTTTTGAAGAGGAAGAGCAGGTTAAAATTAAATTTATCAGTGGACATACAGTAAGAGAAGTAATGCAAAAGTAACGACTCATTCATTAGCGCCCTTTCCGTTAGATAATGTGTGACTTTCTTGATGTAAATGTACGTACACTTAAAATGTGGCTTATCTCTTCAGATTTATTAATTCAAAAGAATTTTCTTGTAATTGCAGATTTGGTATTGGGATTATCAACCTGAAGATGGACAGTCTGCTAAACTGTATATGGATCCTGGTAAAACTGTTCGCTTCCGAGTTATTGATAATATTTTCAAGTGAATATTTCCTTTTTTTCATTACCGAATGTGATCACATTTAAAGTAGTAGACTTTAGAATTTGAAAACAGGTTACTTTGTGAATCTTTTATGCTTGAGGAAAACAGTACTTCGGATTAACGATCGTGATCATCAGTCTAGAATGCCCTTTTAGGAGATCATCTGAATTATCAGTGATGATGAGGATGTAATGCAAATTGACACTATTCAATCAATGAACTTGAGGAATAAAGAGATTAGAGAGAGGACAAGCATAATGAGGAAAGAACATTACGTAAGTTAATCAATAGATTATGGAAAAAGTGGAAGTTCAGGAAGTAGTAATCTTGATATTGTAGAGACGTAGATCCTAACAGTAGCCAGGATGAACTGAAACGAGAGAAATCATATCAAATTATCGGATCAATGGCAGAAACGGGATTAGGATGTGTATTATGGTGGGCACCAAACGAGGAAGGTATTAACAATGAAGAGGACGAAGATCAAATGGACGAAGGAATGATTGGGGATGCAGAGGAAGAGCAAAAAGATGATACATGACATATTTATCAAATATTTAATTGCTATAATTATTGCGGCATTCAGTTTTGATCATAATAAATGCTCTTTTATATCACACTTTATATACATATGGCAGAGGCAAATTTGATTTGACCAAATAGTAACGACTACCTGCATAATTTGCTTATATTTCACATAAACTGTCCAACATATAGACGCAGAATTCTAGGATCCGTATAACTGTGGTTGGAGCGTAAGCTTCGGGATTTTGTGCTGTAACAGTTAGTCGGTGAAGATTTCTGGCAAGCTTCCCAGTAAATTCAGCTCCTTGGTAGGTAATGGGGAAGTTGTAGTTGAGGTAGCTTTACTTTGGGGTATTACTTGTTATTTTCAACTGAATACATTCGGCATAGTCTCTTTGTATGTTTTACTTCTTTCTTTTTTGCTTGAACAGAAGAAACAAATATATATGTTAAAAATTGATTGAAAGTTTTCGACGAAAAGTTTCAATTTTAAAAGAGGAAAAACGCAAAATTTTCATGACTGAAATTAGAATAGATTGCCATAAAATTATTTTTATAATTTAAAAATTATGGCATTTTAACTTTCGATTTTTTTATTTGTTACGAGATAACAGTTAAAAGGAAGAGAAATATGGGATGGAAGGTTTAGAAGGTGATAACACTGAAAACATTTGGAGTAGGATTAGTGTGTGTTTTAGAATTGAAGAAAATGATGCAAAAAGTGGAATTTATGGTAGAGATTTTTGGCATATTATTATAGTCAAAAGTAAACATTTTGCTTTTTTATCATTTTATTGTAATTTTAGGAAATTTTCATTCCATTATATTTACTATATATGCATATAATATGAAGAATTAAAATTACTAGTAAAGGATGTTGGCGGTTGTTTAAGAACATTGTATTAATTTTGTTAGTGTGAGGTTTAGGAATTTAATGTTGTTTACTTTTTTTCTACTTTTTTTTAGAACAATGATGGAATTAGATGTATTAAGCGCTGATATATCGAAAGCATACGACGATTTGCGAACCATCGAGGAATCAATTATTTCACTATCGGGAAAGGAAAGGTGGGCTTTTCTAGGTTGTTCTTAAAGTAGGGTGTAAAGTGCGTACTACCTTTTAGTTTTTCTTTTAGATTTTATAAATTAATTCGATCGTAAGATTATTGCTGCTTATATTGCATCATCGCTCACATTTTTATGTTCTGTTGCAGATGGGGCAAAAAAAGGGAAATTTACAATTCTTATTCTACAATATGCTATTAACCTGAGCACCTTGAACTCTTTTATTTTGTACCTATTAATATTAGGTAAAAAATATATGTGTAGTAATTTCTAATTTATATCGAAAATTCGTTCTTATTCTTAGTATATTTGATTTCAAAGGTTTGGTGCGGGCAGGCGACGTATTTTGGATTCAGCTAGTCGTCCTGGCAATTACGGATTTGAAAGGTGTGTTTACCTTCCATTGGTCATATCAGTTTTTGGATTTGTTTGTGCAGAAATAATGCGAAAGGTTATTTGCAGACGTGATGCACGCACAGTAAGCTTGGATTCTTCGGGACCGAATAAACGTCGTTTAGTTATATCTGCTGAGAATGAGTATGGTTTTATTATCATTTAAATATCTTTAAAACGGTTTGACGATCTGTTTAGAACATTGCATGGGTGTTAATTTGCAGTTTATACGAAGGTTCGGATAAACGGGCACGATATGATGATAGGGAAGATGAAGCTGTGCGACGTACTGTGCAGTCATCAGTTGTTATGCCTGCAATTGAGACTAAATCGCGTAAAGCTGCTATATCTGAGTTGAAAGGAGCAGAAAAAAAGGAAGTTAATGTCAGGTCAGGTTTTGTTTGATATTTTTTAAGTAGCGATGAAGGAAGTTTCCAAGATTCATTGCCGTTCATAATTAGAGCAGCGGACTGGTGAGAAGCACGGTAGCGTTGGATGAAAAGCGAAAATAAGAAGATGAGGGCTGTATTTACCGGTTCCTGGTAGGTAAAATGAATCTGTATTTGTTGATCAAGTGTTTCAACAGCTTTCTCTAATCCTGGAGAGCTTCTGAGGGTTGTAAATTTTATTTAAATGCATGTTTTGTGCTGGATTCAGACAGGATGGGATTTTCTCTATCTGTTTTACATTCCCATCAGTGAATCAGTGGAGATGAATGCCGATACGGAATTTTAAACTCATTATTGAAATGAAAATCATAATCCCTGCGTGCAAACATTGCGAATCGTTCTGGTCGTTCTGGACAGTGATGTTATTAAGATTTGATAGACTTATATTCTGCTTTACACAATATTAATGTATTAGTTCGAAACAGAGACAAATTCGGAGCGTAACGGGAATCAGTTTTGAAAAAAATCATTTAGAAATCGTCGAATGTTTTCAAATTTACTGCTTGGGACCCTGCAGCGTTTCCAGATGGAGGAGAAGAAAATATCTTCAGTAGAAAAAGTTCAGGTATCATTTCCGATTAACGTGATTTGTTTGCATATTTGAAATATCTTCAGTAGAAAAAGTTCAGGTATCATTTCCGATTAGCGTGATTTGTTTGCATATTTAACCATATAAATATATCAACTATTTAAGTGTATCTGATTTTCAGGCTGAAAAGCAAAAGGAGGTTGAAAGGCGTTTACGAGAGTCGGAAGAAGAAGAGCGCGAACGATTAGCTCGAGAAAAAGCCGCTCTGCTTGGAAAACGGCGTGAAAAAGAACGTTTAATTAAATCATTGCAGCGAAAAAAAGCGATTATACAATATGTAAGCTTCATAATAAGAGAGAACTTCACAATCAAAATATGATCTGTATATCAATTAGTAAGATACTTCTTGTTTCACATGGTTTTATGGGGAAATAGTGGATTTCATATAATTAAAAATTTGTAGGCTTTTTGATTATTCAGAATTCAGCATTCTGCGATTCGATCATTCTTCCTGGGTATGAAATTAGGGAAAGTCGTGAAATCACTGGGGTTAGAGAATGTTGCTTTATTGGGTTGCATGAAACCGAAAAAACACCTCTTATTTTTTGAGCGAATTTAAACAGGATAAATATCGCAAACCTGATAACACTATCTACTTAAGAATGAATTATACAATTACAAAGCGAACCGGACTTAGTGGGCCAAAAAGGTATTTGACGAGAAACTGTTGTAAGAAATTGTGTGAACTGATTTACTGCTACTCTCTAAACACAATGTCTTTCAGGCAGAGCAAAAGCAGGAGCATTATCGCAAATTACAGAATTTTATTCAAACGCAGGCAAAGCCACCGGTATTCTATTTGCCAGCAAAACACACACTGCGAACTTTGGAACTGTTGAAAGTGTCTTCAAAGAAGATAGATGGTAAGTTTCCTATGTTTCTGACAGAAATGTTTGTGTAATCTGCAATAAAACATGCGCTGTATCACCCGAACATTATTAACGGTAAATTTCTTTGATAAGATTTCTATTATGTTTTTGAATTTTCATTTGCAGAGCTTATTGAACATCGCCGGCAACAAATGGAAGCTGACCTAAAAACACCAGAAGAGAAGCAAGTGGATGAGGGTGAATCTGATGGGGAGCATTCCGAAACTTCAGCAGCTACGCGCTCCATTGCAAAAATGAACACGGAAGATGCAAACAAGCCTTCAGACAGTGAAATTGGTGGCAAAAAGTTGGACGATGATGAAGTCATGGAAAGGGAAATGGTGGGAGGAGTATCCATGGAATCTTCATTGCGGGTAATTTTTAGAGTAAATAACCTTTTCGTATGTAGTGATTTGGTTATCCGGGTAACAGTCGGACAAACAGGAGTTAATCGTAATTTTCAGTGCATTTTTTACAATGTCCCTGAATTTACTTTATTCGACAACTCGCGCCACTTTTCCGATGTCTGTTCTCTTGAAACGTCCTATATTGTTGCAGTCAGTTTTGCATATTTGCAAAATTTATCTCCTCACTTCCGCGAGAAAATTTTTGGATATGTGATTATTTTTTTCTTCATTTTAGGACTTTGGAGAGGAAGAATGTATGAATGGTGATGAAATAAAAGAGTCGAAACAACTGGATGAGGACGAGCAAGAAACAGGTAAGGATAATAGTCGTAGTGACAGTGAGCCACCAGGTGTTGAAGATGAAATTGATCAGGATGGTGACTCTCATGTTGCATTTGCTGACGAAGATGATTAATGATATAAAAATTTTCGAGTAAGTGTTCTTGTGAAGTTTATTTTACAGATGGCCTCAATTTTTATTGAGTTTAGTTCAGTAACTAGCTGATGATGTATACCTGTGGAAGGATCATATCACCCTTGTAATGGTGATAATATGTTTTTAAAATGGAATATTATACTGTTTGGAAGAGCTCCATTCTTACTGCAAGAAAAATCTTCGTTACTGAATTCTAATTTAAGTAAGGGGATGAAGATTTTTGAATACAACAGTCATAGGTTTTGATTTATATTTTGAAACAGCATCAGTACCTGGCCTACTTTTGTCCATTTATTCCTTAGTTCGGTTATCTTTGTTATGTCGGAACCTAATATTCGTAGTAATTTCTTACCCTGATAATATATTTCAGGTTCATAGATTTTTGTTTCGTTTCAACTTCCTTTTCAGCTTTTATTTCTTTACGGCTCAATAACTTCAGTTAATAATACCGTCATCATGACATTCGGCATGTGTTTTACTGTTGCAGCGTTACTGTTTGTTCAGTAAGCAACCTTTTGCTTATTTCTAACTTTTGCTTATTCGTACGTTATTTTAGAAAAAAAAGAGTGAAATTTTGCCGTTCACTTTTCAGTACTAGTTGCACAGTAGGGAGTTAACTGCAGTTTGTTTTAGTAGCAGTTTGAATTATTTATATCTATTGACATTTGAATTTTCATATGAGCAGCCTACAGCTCAGATTATATACGTTGTATTCTGTTTTACTTCGTTTTCGCATACTTTTCCACTTTGTTCATGGTGTTGTTTTTGTCTAGGGATAAAATGTTTTACCGCAGTGTACAACACGGACATGTCTTTTGGTAGTATTTGTAGAATAATTTATAGAAATTACATGCTAGTATCTTTTTCTTGGATTTGTTAAAGCCAAAGTAAAACGAACTTTATTTTACTGGTCGATGACGTATGGTATTATTTAAGCACTTGCAGTCATGTTTATTCATATTTACAAATTCCCTAATACTAGAATTTTCTCCTGAATACCGGTACATATTTTGAATTGGTAATGAGAGAAGTCAGAACAAAAAGAAAAGAAATCGAGAACCGGAATTGCATTTTGGAGTTTGTGCCAACATGCTAAACACTAATATAAAGTATCATTTAATGACGTACTTTTATACGCTTTCAAAAGTACTAAAATACATGTAACATTTTAGTACTTTGTAATACGCTTGCTACAAGTCACTAGAAAATTTATTTGGTTTATTTGAAGTCTTTGATCAGATAGTAGAAGGGTTATAAAATTCGTATAACTTTGGTCAATCGAATGATTTGGTTGAATTTTCTCTTATATTTATCCCATAAAAAATAACACGGATATTATATTAGTTATTCATACATATTAATAACAGTTACGAGAAAAACTGCAATACAATTGTTTTATTTTCAATCAAAAACTGTTCAACCATCTTTTATTAGTATATCTAAAATACAAATTTTTGCCATATTCATTGAAAACTTTTCTGATCTGAGGTTGAGCAGAATTTGATATGCATTATGCATCATTAATATTAGCATTGAAGAACAATGAAAAGAGTGTAAAAAGTAGAGAATTTTATCAATTATTGCCGTAATATATTTCTGAAATACAAACAATAAATTTCAAAAACCGGAAATCATTAAAGATTGTTGATCAACTCTCGAAACCATTGATCATGAAGGCTTTTCATTAACTCTAAAATTTCAATAATGATTAAAGGATACTGCAATATGAAATATTTTATTATATGCAAAATTGATTTTGAAATTTTTAATTAGCTATTTTAAAATGAATGTGTTCATGAAATATTTCAAACAGAAAAATGTAAATACTTACTATTAGAATGCAAATTTTAAAATTGTGACAAAAGGAATGGATTAATTTGTTGTTGTTTCTTGTGGACCATTATGTTTTGCCATTAATGGTTCTTTAGCTAATTGTGTTTCACGAAGCACCTGAACACGTTTTTGTGTCATGATTGGTTGTTGTTTTACCTGAAAAATATTCAGAGAAGAGGGCGGGGGTGAGAAAAAAACAAACAAACTTTACAAGTTGTGAAAATTTTTTATGAAATCAGAAATTACCTCATTTCTTTTTTTTTTTTTTTTACAATTACCTTTTTTTTTCTCTTCGTTTACAAACTTTATACTTCGTCATTTCATTTCAAATAATTCCATAAATAAGAAAAGGGAAGGAATAATTTTTTATACAAAAAAAAAAAAAAATGATAACACTAAAATATTTGCAAAATTTTTCAAATTTTTTTTTTTACAACTTTTAAGTTTTGGAAGAAAAAAAGAAATTTTTTTTTTAATTTTTTTTGTAACTTCAATACAATACTTCTTTGATGTGGTTTGTGGTTTTCTTTTTTTTTTTTAAATTTATTCTTTTTTATTTTCTCTGTTATTTTAACATATAAAATAAAATATTAAAATTAGAGAGAGAAAAAAGGAAAAAAAAAAAGTACCACTAACTTGATCAATACTTAAAACACCACGACGTTTTTTGGGTAATTTAGAACGAGCTTGTGTATGAGAATAAAATAAAGCAAAATTGCTAACAATTACCTGAAAAAAAAAGAAAAAAACAAAATAATTGATTCATGTATTGATAGTATATTACAGTGATTTTTTTTTTTTTTATTAACAGTTTAATGAATAATTTTTAAAAAAATATAATAAAATAATTTCAAAAAAAAGTAATAATTTTTATAACTATTGGAAATATTTTAGATATGTAAATATGAGAATAACTAATTTAATTATTTTTATCAATTCGTTTAATGTAATTAATTACAGGACGAAATATTTATTTAAATTTGTGTTTCTTTTTTTCTCTTTTTTTCTGAAATATAAAATCATATTTGTTTTCAGTGTTATTATTAGTATTATTGGAGTTATTTTCATTCATTCATACATTTACTTAGTGTTCTTATTTCAATTATTGATTACCATTATGATTACTGATTAGTATTATTATTAATAATATCACAGTTGTTTTCATTCATTCATTCATTCATTCACTTCACTTCATTAATTTCATTTATTCATTCATTTCATTCATTCATTCATCCATTTATTCAATTTCATTCATTCAGTCATTCATTATTATTATTATTATTGTTATTATTATTATTATTATTATTATTATTATTATTATTATTATTATTATTATTATTATTATTATTATTATTATTATTATTATTATTATTATTATTATTATTATTATTATTATTATTATTATTATT
>NW_018108589.1:10053-11635 GCF_000183805.2 Loa loa | reverse complement strand
ATTATTATTATTATTATTATTATTATTATTATTATTATTATTATTATTATTATTATTATTATTATTATTATTATTATTATTATTATTATTATTATTATTATTATTATTATTATTATTATTATTATTATTATTATTATTATTATTATTATTATTATTTATTACTATTATTATCATTATCATTATTACTAATTATTATTATGTAATATTTACAGGGACAGGTAATGCAATAGTTAAAACACCGGCAAGTGCGCATACTGAACCAATAATACGTCCCAAATATGTATGCGGTGCCATGTCACCATAACCAACTGTTGTCATTGTCACTATCTGAAAAAAAAGAAAAAGTAGATTAATAAACAAATGTATCTCTTTCTATTTATATAATCATTAATTAATTTATTTTTCTTTTGTATTTTTTTTTGATATTTGTTTATTCATTTGTTTATTTATTTATTTTTTTGTCATATTTATTTATTTATTCACTTGCATAATAGAAATTAACTTTGTTCTAATCTTTTAATATCTTTAAATATTTTGTTTAAACATTTTTTTTTCATTTATTATTCATTCAGCAAAAAAAAAAAATTGTAAAAGAAAAGAAAAAAAGATTGAGTGATAAAATAAATCAAAAAAAAAATAAGAATAATAATAATAAAAAAAAAAAAAACGTTTCTTGACCAAATAACAATTTCTTTTTTTTTGTTTTTTTTTCCTGAAATAAATAATAAAACAAAAAAGTGAACAAATAAAAAAAAAACAAAAACAGAATATGTTTACTTACAGCCCACCATAAACCCAATGGAATACTTTGGAATTGATTTTCCGGATTTATTTCAATCCGTTCCGCATAATAAACTAATGATGCAAATAATACAATACCAAGAGCAAGGAAAAATACCAATAACATCAATTCTTTAGCACTTGCCCTGAAAAAATTGAAAAAAAAAAAAGAATAAAAAATTCGTTGTTTTTTTTTTTATTTATTCAAATATTTTATATAATTGTTTGAGAAAATGCTAATAATAATTTGTAAAACTAATTAAGCATTTTAATAGAATATGCACGTCTAAATGAATAATACCCGTTCATATTACTTGAAAATAACGAAAAAAAAAAACGACATCATTAAAATGTGTTATATGATTAATTATTATCAATAATAATTAAAAACCTGAAGGTATGCATGAGAATTTTGAGGCCACTAGAATGTTGGGTAAGTTTAAATAAACGCATAATTCGAATAATTGAAAAGAATTCGAGATCTGCTGTTGAACCATATGTTGTCATTAGTATATCCAAATAAAATGTTAGCGTTGCAATTAAATCTATTATATTCACCTGTGAATATTATTAATTAAAAAAAAAAAAGAAAAATCATATATATAAATATTTTTACTTATTAAAAATATTAATATGGTTATTCAAATTTTTACGATATTTGCTTTTAAATATTATTAATTAAAAAAGAAAGGAAAAAATATAGCTTAAAAATTTTCGATTTTTAGAATTAAAAAGAAAAAAAAAATTATTAAATTTGAATAAAAATATGAACATAATAACTTTACTTTATATTAATTAAAAA
>NW_018108589.1:6155-8882 GCF_000183805.2 Loa loa | reverse complement strand
AAATTTGAATAACAATATAAACATGACAAATTTACTTTAAAAATTTAAAAAATTTTTTTTGTTTTTATTTGAAATTAATTAAAATTTTGATTATCATTTTTTTTTCCTTCCAATTTATATCTGGAAATTAATGAAATATTTATTCATCTATTTTCTATATTTGATTAACTTACCGGTGTTTTAAAGTATTTAATTTTGCTAGGACAGTTATAAATCGAATAAAAATTTCTATTGTAAACCATACATTACATATTGCTTCAACTATCTGAAATAGAAATTCTTTTTTCTTTTGTTTTTATTTTCAAATATATTTGAAATGATAAAAGGAAAAAAAAACTTGAGAAAATTATATTTCGAATTTAAGGGAAACAAAACTCAACGAACCAATAAAATTACATTTTGAAAGAAATTGAATTTGTTTGGAAAGCAGAAATGCTCGATAAATGAGTAATTAAATTTAAATTGATAATTTAATTAACATTCAATTTAAATTTTACATTTGTATCATAAATAACCTGAAAATAAAAACTTACTAAAAAACCTGGATGCGGTTTGGAATTTGCTTTATCAATATCAATTGTTTCGGTACGATATTTGTTTGGGAAGCCCATGGAACGATAATAACGACCGGATGTTGCATTAATTTGCATAATATTCAATTCGGCAACCCGTAAACCGGGATGTGTTTTAAGACAAAATACGAAGATTGCTATGATAAGGAAAAAAACTGATACAACAGCAATTACCTGAATGTTATTCGTGAAATTAAATGATTTTTAATTTATTCAAATGTAGCAAAATCATGTGATAAAAAATTGTGAAGTTTATAAAATTCAAAAACTGAATCAGATGATTTGAATATGCAAAATGTCAAAGGTTAAACTTGCCAAATAATTCATTTGGTTCATTAATTTATTGTTTATCCTGAAGTTGGAAATTTAAATGAAAATGAATTTGATTAAATATGACCAGAAGTTTGACCTTTGACATTTCTTTTTAACTTTAAACATATATGAGTTAAATTAAGCAATGTAACTTAATTACTTATTTTAAGCTTAACTTTAACTTTTTTATCTTTCTTATCATACTTTCATCAAAATTTAATAACCAAATCCTAATTGATTAATAATTGTTCACTTTTTTAATTGTTGTTTATTTTCATTATTTAATTGACATATATTGGAAAAAAAAAAAGAAAGCGACAGTACTCCATTGATAAATTTTCTTGTTTAAAATTAAATTTTTAGAATTTTTACTTCAAATAACAATTTACGTGCAATTTAGCAATGTATGTTTGAAATTTTTTTAGTAATTAATTTAATTTTTGCAGCAAAAAGTTTTTTTTAAAACGTTTTGAAAATTATAAATGTGTTATAAATTATAAGCAAATTTTAAAATAATAAAATACAACAAACTTTTGCTCCATTTGATGAATAGGGTTCATCGAATAAATGCCAAATTTTAGGTTTCAATTTTTGCCATTTTGATAACGAATGATTATGATAATCATCCTCCCAACCAAATCTGAAAAAAAAAATACGATTTTAAAATATTTAAATTTTAGAAAAAAATAAACAAATTTTCAAAATAAATGTAAAAAAAAGGGCGAATGAAATGAAATGAAAAATATTAGTATTAAATTTTATTTTTTAAAATTTTAATTTTTTTTTAACATACTTCAATTATATATATTTAATTATTGAAATATATATGTATAGAATAAGAGAGGTAGAGAGTTAATTATTAGTTAATTATGCAAATATGCTAAGTTATAACAAATAGATTTTCAAAATTACAACATAATAAGTAATTAAAAATGATAGCCAATGATCATTATAATTAAGATTTTTTTTTCGAAATTAATATTTCTTATTTTCAATTTTTAATTTAAATCTCAAATTACATAATTACAGTATTCCTGATGGAAAATTTCAATGAAGTTTGATAATAGCTTAAGTAATTAATAATTAATATGAAATACATGTATACCGTCGATAGACTTCCTCGGGATCCTTCAAACGACTTTCATCAAAATCAATATCAAGTTTATCAAGTGCAGTCAATACTTCTTGTGTGTCACGATGTTGCGTATATGTCATCCAACAACATGGCTCAACTTCATTAGCATCCAAACCCCAATACTGATAAAAAAAATATGATAAGCATTAAATAGCATATTTATCATATTCTATGAAATGATTAAAAAAAAAAGCATTTGCAAAAAATGTTATTTGTTTTATAAATAATCGGAAGAATTCATTTATTAATTAATAAATTATCAATTTCTTCATTTTATGTATACATTTTTTTCTTCCGTTTTTATTCCATTTCTTAAATTATTTGCTTTTTTTTTCATTCATTTATTGTTAGCAATAAATATTCCATCATTGACTAACATTTTATAATAATTAATTCTTTCAAACTATAAATACATTATTATCAATAGTTTGTATCATAATGAACTAATTGTTAAATTCTAATAAATTCAAGACAAAAATAAAAATAAAAAAATTAGAAAACTAATTAAAGAAAAAAACAACTCTGTAATCGAAAAACTCTATAATGATTAACTAATAGTTTAATTCTAATATATTCAAGATAAAATAAGAATAAAAAATTAAAAACTTCATAATACAAAGAAAAAAAGTGAATTGATTAAATAATTATTTATTTAAGTAATAGAGTAAAATAAATACAAATTAATTCCTTCCAACTCAACTACCAATA
>NW_018108589.1:4599-5685 GCF_000183805.2 Loa loa | reverse complement strand
AATTGATTAAATAGTTATTTATTTAAGTAATATAGCAAAATATATAGAAATTAATTCTTCCAACTCCAACTACCAATACTTCAATATTACTTTAATTTAATATTACTCCAACTACCAATACCTCAACATTACCATTATGAGTATATAATTAATTAAATGTGATGTTATAATTATATAATTAATTATTCAATAATTCAAAATATTTAATTACAACTACCCAATAATAGATGTATATAATTAATTATAATATCAAAGTATATATAGAAAATTAAAAATTTAAAAAGTAAAATACCTTTAATTCTTCCTCAAAAAGTGGCCCACAAACATCTAATGGATAATGTAATTTACCAGTACGATAATAATTTAAAATAAGCGCAAAAACGCCTGGATGACGATCAAAAAAGTATTCATTGAGAACGGGATCATAATTAGCCAAATTTTGTGTCAAACGACTTAAACGTGTCGCAGGAATTTTTTTAAGCGTATGCTTATATGTTTCATGTCGTATGCCACCAACATTTAGGATAATACGATATTCACTATCCATAATATTATTTCTAGAAAATTAATTAATTTCAACAACAACAACAACAATAACAACAACAACAACAACAATAACAATAACTGAAATAAATAAATTTATGATAATTGTTTGAAAAAAAAAAAAAAAAGAAAAGAAAAATATTTTTACTAATTAATTTATTACTAGCTAATACAATGAATATTTGAAAAAAAATGTATTTATAATTATTTAGAAAATATTAATTAAATTATTTGAAATATTTAAAATTAAAACGCTAAATACTAATATGTGAAATGTCAATTCAAAATATTAAATATTGGAATTTAAATAATGAAAATTATGTAATGTTGTGAACTTTAAATTTTTTTTCTTTTTATTACAGAATGAAAATTTATCAAATTGAAAAAAAGTGGAAAAAATATTCTAAATACTAAAAATTTTTTCAAAAATAAAAAAGTCTATTTTTTTTTAAAATTGCTAGAAATATCAGCTGCATACTTGTCATATATCAAATTCCACTTTTTTTTTTTCTTCTCCTTCTCTCCCTCCTCTCTCTCTCTCTC
>NW_018108589.1:0-3269 GCF_000183805.2 Loa loa | reverse complement strand
AATAATAATAATAATAATAATAATAATAATAATAATGATAAATAATAATAATAATAATAATAATGATAATAATAATAATGATAAACAATAATAATAATAATAATAATGATAAATAATAGTAATAATAATAATGAATACCAAAAAAATCATTGTGACAAATTGAATTAAAATAGATGATAGGAAAGGTATGAAAATTGAAATTTTTTATTACTGATTAATTAATTAATTAAGCGTAACAAATTTGGATAAAATAGTAATATCGGATAAGAAAATAACAGAATCATGAGAAGCCATATTGATTTTATGATGCCAAAAATGTTTTCCTTCAGCAAACGATAGCATTGAATTAAATAAAATTTTATGAAATAATAGGTAATAAACAATCAAATTTATCAGGTGTAAATGTGAAAGAATGTTAGTGCAAAAAAAGAGAGAATGAAAGAAGTAAAGATTTTTTTTCTTGGATTAATTAATTAAAATATGGAAATATCCAATAACAACAACTGAAATATTAAATTATAATTATCTCATATCTATATATAGTTGATAATATTGTCGTCAAATATCATCAAATCTTAATTATCACAATTTATTATGATGGATTTTTCCAGATTAGCTGAAGGAAAGATATAATGTAAGGGAATTAAAATATCAAAATTTTCATAAAAATATCAAAAAATATTATTACAGGTTATTGAATTAACTTACAGGTATAAATAAATTTGAAGAAAAACAAAAATTTTACCTGAATAAGACAGGTAAAATGGTGAGGAAAAGAGAAAGGTTTAAAAAAAGAACAATCGAGAGAAATTGGAAAAATGATAAAAGTAAAGTTTTGAATTGATCAAATAAAGTTTGAAAAAAAATGAATCATGCAATAGTATTTAAACTTTATCACATATATTTTTTAAGCTTATTGTGAATTAAATAATAAGCTTATTAAGCTTATTATATATATTATTTGCATTTTAATTGCATTACATTTATGTGAAAAAAAAAAGGAAAGGATATTAATAATTAAGAGGTAATTTAATAGAAGAATACAAAATATAATAAAAGAAATATATTAAAATTTAAATATGAAAAAAAACAATAAAACATATTGACGTTTTTTTTTTTTTTGTTTGTTTTCTTTCTTTTTTTTTCCCCAAAATTTATGAGTGATATGAATAATTGGAAATGAATATGTAAAGAAATAATTGGAAATGAAAGAAATGGAATATAATAAAAATGGGATGAATAATGATTGAATATATTGAAGTATTATTTAATATATATCATATTATTGTTAGCTTTTTATCGGATATGATGGTTGGAAAAATGAATGTGAAGAGCCGGATAAAATGAAAGAATCGATATTTGAATGAAGCAAAGATAATATTAAACAAATGGGATGAATTCATAAATACTTTAAAGATTAAATTGAATAACAAAAGAAAAAGTTTGTTATTTGAAAATAATAAATTTCATAAAATTGGAAATAGAAAATGAAATATAAATTAATTAAATTCAATTTCAAATGATATAATAAAATTATGGTAATTTAACAAATTGTATAAGTTAATTTTGAAAATATATTCACGCTACTTTGAAGAAAGTAATTTTTGCAAACATTTTGTGTTATACATGATGGAAGTAAATTTACGTTTTCCAATTTTGTTATATTAAGTGATAAATTAGAAAATTTATAAATTTTGGGACTATTTACGAAAAGAAGTATTTTTAAAAAACTTCTAAAAAAATTTCAGAAAAAGCAATTTTATTTTTACGTTTACGTGAAGGACGTGTTTAAAAGATTTTTATGTTTACGTGTAGAACGTAAAGGAAGCAAATTTTCAACGTTACGTGAATCTTTCACCACTTTGGTTATCTTCATTTATTTTGAATATTATCATGTAGTTAGAATAGTTCCGTTAGGATTCTTTTTTCATCCTACTTTCAGCATCTTTTTCCTTTTTTTTTTTTTTTCAATAAAATTTTACATATGGATTGATTTTTTTTTGGTTTTAAATAGTCTTTTGGCTTTTTTCTTTTTTTTTTAAAAAAAAAAGAAAAAAATAATTTTTTTTTAGTTACAAAATATTTGACTTTTCTACCAATTTCTTGTTCATTTTTCAAATATTTGTTTATAAAATGGACTTTTTTTTTGCATTTGCTAGTTGTATATTATGAAAATTTTGTAAATTTGCATATAATTTGTGATTTGTAGCAAGAAAAAAAAATGAGAAATGAAAAAGAAATGGAACAATAAGCAAGGATAATTTTACAAGGAATAATTTGATAATTTGGATATAATTTGTGTTTACGAAATTTATAAAACAAACAATTCCGATAACGTGCAAATTCAAAGATTAATGTGTAAATTCAAAAATTAACGTGCAAATTCAAAGATTGACGTGCAAATTCAAAGATTGACGTGCAAATTCAAAGATTAACATACAAATCCGAAGATTAACGTATAGAAGTCAAAGATTGATGTTATATATTTTTAACCAATTGATTTACGAATTCAATGTGTTAACAAATAGTTACTTAAGCTTAATCTATGCTGTGAAAATTATTCTCATGAATTTTTCCACTTTTTTTTTTTTTTTCCATGAAATAGATTATCGTAAATATTTTAAACATTTATGAAGCAAAAAAAAGAATAATATCAAACGATTTTAAACATTTCATCTTCCTCAAATAACTTTTGAATGAAACAGAACGAAAAAAAATCTCTGATCTTTTAAAACAAAAAAAAAAAAAAAAGAACAAGAGATGAAGAAAAATGGAAAGTTTTTCCAATAGATGAATGGATAAATCATATATTTGAGGATTAGAATTGATGAAAATGTCACTAACAAACTAATCAAACCAATGATTATTACGTTTGCAACTTTAGTTTATGACAATAATAAGAAACAAAGTCAATCAACCTATCATAATAACAGTTGTGAAATGAGAAATAATACGATAAAACCTTCAATCATCTTTAATAAAATCGTTTTTGAACTAATAAAATAACGTTGCAAATACGTATTACACATCATCATCAGTCATCATCACTCATCATCATCATCATCAATTTGTCATCACCATCAAGTATAATAGTAGTGAACATTTATTATTGTTATTATTATTATTATTATTATTATTATTATTATTATTATTATATTATTATTATATTATTATTATTGTTATTATTATTATTATTATTATTATTATTATTATTATTATTATTATTATTATTATTATTATTATTATTATTATTATTATTATTATTATTA
>NW_018108588.1:35576-55504 GCF_000183805.2 Loa loa | reverse complement strand
GTATTACTTTGCCTTTACGTCCAAGTTTTTTACGTTCTTTACATCCTTTACATTCTCATTTAATCATCTTCCGTTGCAGATGATGTTGTACGTCAAGTTTCAACTGAACAAGATCACTGTTATTTGAAAAGTTTTGCGTGTTTTACTCGTCGAATGCGCGCCGTTTCAGCTGCTCGCTTACCTCATGTCGTGCTTTTAGCAGTTTTTCAATATTTAAGTCTTGAAGACTTGGCACAATGTATGCGAGTTTGTAGACACTGGTGGACTGTTTTACAGTATCCGGTTAGCTACATTTGATTATTTTGGTTGAGCTCATTGATCATTTACTTTTCTGTTCAGTTATTTTACTACATTGTTTAATATTGCTTTTGGTAAGTGCTAAACTTTATAGGATAGCTTTGTATGGAAACGTCTGGCGCGTATAATTATCCCAGATGAAGCCCTTAATGATCCCTGTCTTCTAGCAGAAATTCCCTCTTTCAAGGACAAATTACGAGCGTTTTGCTATGCATGGAATCCGAACGACTCTTCGAAGTGGTTTCACGCTTACTGAATTTCATTTTCTGTTTTACCTATGCATGGTAAAGGAGCAGTGTTTGCTTTGAAATGTACGAGAAAAATGCAGTGGCCGTATTTGTAAATTTTAACTTACTGAGTTCAGGATTGCTTGCGTTATTAAATCCGGCTACTTTCTTTTTCAAAAGAAAGTTTAATTCATCCAAATATTTTAGAAACAATTATTTACGCTCCAACGGTTTTACGGTGCATCGAAATCCAGTTGCTCAGAGTACCGACAGTGTCCGAGGTACTGAGAGAATTTTTAATTTACGATTTAAATTTGCTTGGTTCTAAATAGATTAAGTGCAGTGAATTTCTTCAAGAGCTTTTTGTGTGGGGAATACAAATGTACTGATTATGGAATTTCAGGCAAAATAGGTGTGAACAGTGGGATACATGCATGGGAGTTCATGTGGGAGGGGCCGCTGGGAACCGTGGCTTGTATAGGTTTAGCGACGAAGTAAGTTTAACTTCATTTTGTGAACTGAATTTGCAAAAAAAGGTCAGTAAAGGTCTCAAATTTTCCATAAATATGATTGAAATGTAACTTCATCCAGTGTTTTATTGTAGATAATCAGTAAAAATCAAGCTAAAACAGTAATTCATTGGAAAATCGATGTGCAAATAGATTTTTTTTTTCAGACATGCAGCGCTACACTGTCAGGGTTATGTGGCTTTATTAGGAAGTGATGATCAAAGCTGGGGCTGGAATCTTGTTGATAATCAGTTATTGCATAATAATACACCGATCTCTCCTTATCCACATATCAATAATCCTCCAAAATACCAGGTTAATATTGTTGCACAGTAAGTTGTAGTAGATTTCTAGCCTTCTTATGAAGACTCCAAAACTTACCGTGAATGAATGATTTTTTTTTTAGAAAAGAAAACATAAAATCTCTCTCTTTAGTTTTTTGTCTCTCCACAATTTTATCCTGAATATTCGAATTTTATGCGATTATTTTCGAAATAAGGCCAGATTGTGTGTCTAGCCAAGTACTGCCTAGAGCTTCTGACTCTCATGTGGGAATTTGGCATTTGTCAGAGTTCATAAAGTCAACTGGAACATGTTGCTATATCATTGCGCATTTATCATGCACATTCCAAGATCCCAATGATTCAAGATCCTGTTGTGCGCCAATGATGGATTCCAGCAGTATTCATTTCGAAAGATGAGTACTATTGGAATCCGTCATTAGTACATAACAGCATGATTTAATTTTGCATTTTGACTTATTTTAGACGGGAGAAAGAATTCGAATGGTAGTGGATTGTGAACAACACTCTGTGTATTTCGAAAAAGGCAGTGAATTTCTAGGTATTGCTTTTAGTCAGCTGCCTCCACTAAAACTGTTTCCCGCCGTGTGTGCTGTCTATGGCAATACTGAAGTGTCTATGGTTTATATTGGGCCGCCTCTTCTGGGCTAACATTTTAACTTGAATTAGTGCAGAAGTTAGATTTGTTAATTAATAAGCAAATATTTCTTTTGCAAAAAAAGCCAGCAATTTACTATATTTCATTTAATTTGTCGTACTCGTGATATTTTATTAACCTAAAATCCACCAAAAAAAAAGATTTCAAAAATTAAATGGGTCAAGATGTTTAGATCCTCTTCTAATTTTTGATTAAATCATTAAGTAGCGTGTGATTAAGCTTCTTTCCAGAGCATATCGCCTTTTCATTACAGTGCAGTATACTGCTTACTCATGTTTCACTCTCCTTGTATTTCTCACTTCAAACGTTTGTGTTATGTATGACTCATCCATCTTTCTTATTTCTTTTCCGCTTGTGAGAACTTGATGCCTAATGAAATTTGAAGTATGGAATACTCATACCATTTCACAGAGGCCAAACCTTTCGGAATGTTCTTTCACTCATCACAGGTATTTTGCAGGAATCCTTTAGAAATTTTAAGCCGATTTCTATTCATAAATAGCCATATTAATACTAGTCTCAAACAATAGTTGTTTCACTGTTTGAGAATAAAAGATTTTTTACGAACTCTCTTCATTAAACATATAAATGAGAGCAAGAAAAACATGGGATTGCGAACAAATTTAGAAAACTATTGTTTGAAGAAATATTACCTTTTTTAAGAAACTGGAGATGCATCACTCATATTTCGAGAGGCTTAGGATATGCGGTAGTAAAATTAAGTGATAATTGGCTTCCTACTATGAATAACAAGCAAATCCTTCCTTCTACAGTTAATTCTTTCAAGTATTTCTTAAGATGTAAATCCCCACTATATTCTGCCACTCTCTTTTATGATACGAAGTTCTCGAAATCTGTTATTCATTTTTGGATTGCATTAACGTGCTTTTTCAGAACTAAATGATAATGTTACGCTGCTGGTCATAAGAAAAACTACTTGTTATCATCCACGCTGTAATATTTGTAGTAGTGTACCTTCACCAGAAACGTGCCAGCCATGCATACCTCCGTCTTACTGCATAATTACTTATGCTTGTTACCCTTCGGTTTCATTAGGAACTTCTAAACATGGATCTGTAGAACGCCTTTTCCGAATTCAGATTCCTTCCCAAAAATTATTCACTTTTTAGATCTTATTTCAATCTTCAGAATTTTCTTTCCAGAACTTTTTTTCGGAGAAATGATACGAACTTTTGCGTTTCCCCTTGGTTTAATACAATTTCCCAAAACTTCCAATAATTTTATTTAAAAAAAATTCACCGTAGGCTCTCCTTGTTCCAATGTTTTTTTTTTTAAATGAAAACTTTTTTGTCCAAAAATCGGCATATCACTATCTGAAAATCGGAAAATTGCTCTAAATTCACTGTCCAAAAAATGGGAGTTTGTGTTAAATGTAGTTGGGGATCTGGTGTTACGAATATTAAGATTAGGTGTATTTCGCGTTCTGCCCACTAAAGTGAGAAAGATTTATGGCAAAAGGCAGGAAATACAGAATTGTTTGAGTAGCAGTCCCATAACAATAATAAAGAATTAAAGCGGTATGAGTTTTTACGAGATGCATGAGTTTGGTAGAATATTGAATAGTTACCAATTCTGAAGGTTCATGCAGAATAAGTTTTCGAATCAAACAGATGAGTGAGATTTATTCGGGGTGTCCAACTGCCGAAACTTAGGAAATTCGAAGAAATTTTTGGGAAGTCAGAATATCCTATTCATGAAGAGTTTGGAAAAACTATGAAAAGATCTGTCAGTTTTCGGGTTGGGCAAAAATGTCACTTGAAATATAAAACATTTCAGAGAGTAGTTATCTCGAAATCCGAAACATAAATACACACAAAAATAACGAAACCGAAACATTACAACCTAAAATATGCATAAGTTTGGTACAAAGAAAAGGAATAGTATCGACAGTATAGTGGAGAAACTCATCTTATAGCTCGAGTCAGCTGGATTACTCTTCGTTGAATAATTTCTGATTTTGGTGTCGACCAACGGGTATAAACATCGAATTTCCCCTTCGTTTTAACTAGATCCAAAAATTCATGCAAACTGCTTTCGTAGTTGATGTAGAACATTCGAGATTCCAGAAAGCTGAAGGATTCTTGAACTAATTTTAAAAACCTAGATTTGAAAATCACAAATTTGTTCGGCAGACTGTATTAAGACGGTTAAAACTCCATTTCGAGTAATAGGAATGAAACCTCAAGGAAAGCCCTGTTTGCTTTCCTTTCTTCCACTCCAGACGATAATCAAATTGCCTAGAACAAATATTTGTTTTTTAAATTGCTAGAATTTACCAAACGCCATTATTGGCTAATGCATAGTCGATGAAATCATGAATTTCTTCGAACCGCTTTTTCTCGCTGTTAAAAAATTCCACAGCAAAGATAACCTCAAACCTGAAACAGCAAGATGTTCATTTCGAGTTTCAAGCGTTACAACATTTCACTACAGATACTCAGAGAAGTGAAAGAAATGTTTTTCTAAAAATATCAATTCCTGGAAACTGCCACAATATATATGTATTAATAATGTTTTCCTGTGTCGTTTCATGTAACAACGTTTGCAAATGAGGATGGTACTTAAGAACATGTGAAAACCTACTCATTTCGTTCCACCAATTTTCGAAGGTCTTCCAAAGAGTTGCGAAGGATTCTGTGTTGCATATTTTTGATTTTGTTCCGAGACAGTGTCAACTTCACGCAAGATTCCACCATTTCATTGTTCTGTATTCAAGAGCTGAGAATTATTTTTAAAACATTCATTCAATACAAGTTGAATTTATTCTTTTACCTTCCCTACCCTAGGCTTAGCGGATCGTAATTTACGACTCATTAATAACTTTCTTACGTCTGGATGTTTTCCCGCAAAAAAAAAATTAAAAATTTTTCCTTCTGAAAGATGAGAAAGGAACTTACACTACTATGCAAAGTGATATGTTTTGCTCCGTTTTTTATAGCAAAAACTGATGGAAGAGCAGTACAAAAACCAATCTGTAATACAATTGCATGTGGAAGAAATACATGGATTTCAGAGTTCCACTTCACGATTAGAAGCCTGATGAATTGAGTGGACTAGATAATTACCTCCAGAACTTTACATCCCTTCACTAAATCATCCGTTTCAAATCGTACAGCATGATCCAGTGCGTAACACATCGCAAAAACGCCTTCCCACTCCTCCCGTGGATCATTTCCTACAGATAAAAATTTACAGCTCACAACTTTCTGCCCAAATTCATTTTAAAATTAATTTCTCTTACGTAGTCGTAAAAATGGCATTTAATGAAATGAATTTACTAAATTTACTGAGTCTACATATTTTCAAAATATTTTATGGAGACAAAAAAGATGAGGGAACTTTCAAATATTGGTAAGCAACGATTTTTAATTTTTGTGAGTCCTATTTTGTTATTATTTTTACCTTTGAACCGCGAAAGTATGACTCAGTAAATTTTAGGAATACAAAAGTGCATGGGCAGTCTTCTCTCCTGAATTTCCAAAAAAAAGCTAACATTCTTCATTCTAGTCCTAATGGATTTTTGAATGACATCGAATATAGAAATCTTTTTCTCAATTATTCTAAAAGCGAATGTTTTTTAGTAAGATTCTGGATAAAAGCATGAGATAGACCTTCACGGTAACAATTTGAAGTTTATGTGGAAAAGAGATTCAAATGTCTAATAATATTCATGCAAATTTTGTTGGTATTATCAGCCAGAAAAGGTGATTAAATGGAAAAATCCTACCTTTTATAAAGCTTCTTTTACGTGGAACTGAGCCAGTACTATTCTCAGTCGATGAACTTTCCTTTAACGGAGCTGCATATGCTGGTGCCACGTAATTGATCTTCAAACCGGATTCCAACTCTAGCGTGCCTTCTGAGAAGGCAGCTTGGCTGCTTTTCATTGAGTTAGAAAGAACCATATCACGATTTTTTTTTTCAATGTTTTTCACAAATCTGGATAACTATAACTGCAAAAAATTCTTTAAAAACATTTCAATATTAGATAACAAAACAAGATATCGCAGAATCGGCGTCATTCAATGCAATAAACCGGCGCACCTCATCGTACTCCTCGAAATAATGTTAGTCTTTTAGATCTTTCAGCTTAAACTACCTGCTACTTAAATCACTTAAAGCTCCGGATTCACAAATCTCCAGGCAATTGGTCATGAATAAAAATAAGGACACCAAAGCCAACTGCTCCTAAGATCAAAAATGGCCGATGTATTTCTGAATTATGACTGAGAGCATTCTTCAAATTATGATTTGTAAACCCTGTTATCAGTAATTCCGACATGTCAATCTTCCTATTGTTTTAAACTCTCTGTTATGAGAAATGACACAAGGAAAAATAAAATAACAAGAATGAACGAACCGCCAAGAAAAAAACAGCTATAACACCTATCTTGAGCGAATGATGTACTGGTCATCTTTGACCTTTTCATTCTTGAACATCCTCTCACATTGTAATATTATTACTATGTCACTGCGTGTGCACGTTTATCAGGAATAAGATTTGAAGAGAATGAGTGGGCTAGAGGGCTACATTCCAAATAGTCCAAATATCATGTCAGGAAGGACAGTAAGTGAATGCCAAATAAGTAGGGTAACCTGGGAATGGAAGCGGGAAATTGATGAAACTCATTCTAGTACTGAAATAATTTTCTTGTTAGACATTCCTCTATAATATTATTTTTGAAGAACATAAGCGAAGATACCAAGAAAACTTTTTATATTCGGAACATTGGAACTTGGACACACAAACTCCCTAAGTACTAAACACTAAGTTTTTCATTAAAGTTTAAATATACTGGAAATATATTGGAAGAAACATTAAAGATTCGGATATCGTCGGACCAGGTAACTTAAAAACGTGAGTATTAGCGGATCTGTTAAAAGAAATGAGGTAGCTATTCCTTTCAACCTTAAATACAGCCACATTCGAAAATTGCTAACTCATGGTTTCATGTCATCCTGCAGATAACATTGTTTATTCAAGCCTCATGCTGATCGAAACGTTTATTCCTACCATGATATTTCTAACCGTCTACTGATAGCATATTGAAGGAAACTTAGGGTGTCACTCTTCGAACCTAGCCATTATTTAACGGGTAGATTTCCTAGCTTCAGATCATAGTGTCTGTACCGCTTATCCGACAATTTCTTGCCATCATCGGCAAAAGTCT
This sequence comes from Loa loa, assembly GCF_000183805.2. Taxonomy (NCBI): domain Eukaryota; kingdom Metazoa; phylum Nematoda; class Chromadorea; order Rhabditida; family Onchocercidae; genus Loa; species Loa loa. The sequence goes on along the minus strand of NW_018108588.1, from coordinate 48,319 downwards.
CGGTGAATAAGACAAACTCATGCGGTAGCTAGGCTGTGTCAAGCTTTGCGGCAATGTATTTGCCTTCTCCTCTCCTCCCCCCTCTCCTCTCCCCCCCGAAATCTTATTATAAAATCTGGTGCTCACACTCTTTTCGTATCTGAAACCAGCATCGAAGATTGTCATGAAGCAGTCTTTCTTTTCCCTGCGTTCTTAACAGAATACATAATTTTCGTCTTCGTCAAAATCTCAAATGATTTGTGCTCGGAAAACGTTTCTGCAGTTATTTTTTCCAATCGTGATAGATTTCCTTTTTTTTCTTGCTACCTTCTTGGGAGTTGTTCAGATAGATCGCCACCTTTCTCCGGAATTCTCTCTTTTCTGGTCTTAACATTTTAAATCTTGAAAGGTGGTATTGAGGGCATTCGATTCCTTAGCTCTTCCCACTTCATCTTCCCCTTCAATTCTTCACATCCCATCAAACCAAAAGGGAACAGAGAAATGCAGGTCGATGCAGGTTGATGAGATGCAGGTCAAACATGGCCATCTCTACTTTTAATTTCAGCTACAAGTTATATCATATTTCTATCAACAAGAGGAGAAAAATTTTTGGCTTCATAAGAAAAACACGGAGGAAAAGGAAGACCGCGACGACATTAATTTGCTGGATGTGCATTTGTAACATCCTGTGAACAAAACTGGAAACAAGTATGGCACAAATGCTAATCGAAACAAGACAATTCCTCGATTTCTGATCATATCTTTAAGAGATGAACAGTTCCCTGCTCTGCCAGATCTATTTCAAAAATCAACTAATTCACTCTGCAGTGATCATTATGGGATAAACAATTTCTTTGGCTCATCCCGAATGTGTTCTTTCCCATCCTGAAAAATGTGAAATCTGACGGAAAAGGAGAAAGGAAATAATACCTTACTTCCCGCCGACATCCAACAACCACTACCATAATGATTACGAGTCGAACTAATTTTAAAGCTTTCGCAGCCTGTATACCGAATGCCACCAGGATCACGCTTCTGATATTTTCATTTTTCGAAATCTACCACTCTTCATATCAATAACCGTTGCTGGTTTAATACAAGCAATTTAACAAAAGCGAAACTCGAACGGCTTTTTTCAACCTCCATTTCATTTTCACCTGCAAGGTTGCTTGAGGCATTAGAATTACTGTAGTGAACTGTGAACTGCGGCCACTTGGGCGACGATATTGCCAATGATGAGGAATAGTACATTCCTTAAACCCTACTCTAGCTTCGAAATCTTTTTCACTTCCACATTACACATTTGTCCTTTTAAAGTTTATAGAAATTAATTCCATTTGAAATCCGTCCTTATAACTTGTAGTCTCTCATCCGCTCAGACATCGTTACCAGTGGAAAAGAGAGATAACGAAATCACGATTAAATCAAAGGTTTAAATTAAAAGCATTTTGGAGAACTATCCACAACAAGACAAAGATACTTATACGAGCTAAAAACTTGTTTGAACCACAATTATTTGAACCACAGTTTGAACCACTCACCACAATTATCTGGAATTTTTTCTCTCGGGTATCAATTCTTTAAACGACAAAAACGTATACAGCTTGAAGCTAATCATACGCTTCCTATTTTATTTGATGCATCAGAATCTATTAACATGCTTCAAAAAACTTTATTTTCTAAACCAATTCAATCACCAAATAGTATATATCACAAAGAAAGCAAAAGGGTAAGAATGCCTGAAGTGGATCTACCATTCTAACACACATGGTTCCTAAAGAAAAAGTTCTCAGGTTTCTGTTTAGGATTTTCTAGGCTTAATCTGAATACTGCTCATATCCTCAACCTATAAGCCGCATTTTGCCTAATTCAAATTCATTTAAATAGTTAAATGGATTAAAATCGACGCTCCAGAGAGGAAAAAACAAAAAAATATTGCTTCGTAACCGGCTATGCTTCTAATTCTTTTCACTGGCCAGGCGGCATGGTCTCCATGTCACCGTGTTATCTGGAAAAGAATGTTAGCGATTGTCAAGAAACAAACCACTCCTACCACGTTTTACTCAAAAGAACGCAAACATTTGAAACTATTAAAAGCTCGACATTTCAAGCAGTTTATACAAAAGTTGAGGGAAAAAGTAAGCTGGAAAGTGACAAGGTGAACGTGACCCTTGACGTACAAGGAAATAGTTGAAATAATTAAAAGTAACGTCTCAACACAGACGAGTTAATAATTTGTCAAAAAATTTCTAATCTCAATCGAAATTTGCAAAAACAAAAGTCAAAGGTCATAGCGTTGCTTTGGCAAAATAAGGACACAGAAAGAATTTTAAAGGAAATGCATGGGAAGATCAGTTCCTACAAGTTAAAACATCAGATATTTTGGAGATTCACTGTATTGAGCTTAGAAGAACCACCATATGGGATTGATTGGGATAGACAGAATGCGAGACTAAGCCACCGACCGCATCATGACCCTATCCTACTCTACCGATGGAAAACTCTGCTACTCTGTCAGCAGCTATTCAATACTATCGATGTGATGCGGTGGGCGTCCCTGCAGCGACGTAGGGGTGGCCACTCTTCCAGAAACTTCTACCAGTTTCAACCGCAAACGCTGAGCGGAAGTATGCGGTTCAAGCAGTCATGAGAGATAGATAAGCGTCCGTAATGGGAAGGAGTTTCCGGTCAGCTGAATGACCGGGAAGGAAGATTTGCTTGCTTGCTTACTCACTATCCCTTTCTTTTCTGTCGTTCCGAGTACCATCTAGGCAAGTTAACCAATTCGTACCGTTGTTCGTGGTATTCAGCTCAGAACCAATTGCACTCTGATGTAAAGCTACAGCCTATTCATTGAAGCAATGGAACTAGGAGGGATGGTCACAAAATTCGAAACTGATGCGGTAGGTGATCATTTTAAACCTAACAGTTAATGAAACAGATAAACGCCTTATTAATCACCAATTCTGCCACCTCTACTTTGTCAGTTGAGATGTCCCCTAAACTATACTAGGCGTCTACAAGATCCGCGTTGCCTCCGATGACCATCATATGCGAAGAGCCATCTTAGCAGAGTGACAAATGGACAACGATGGACAATTTCAGCGACTTCTGCAACTCCTATAGAACCAAAATAAATGACTAGTTTCACCTTCCTTCATATCATGCGACGGACTGCTAACTGTTGTGCCGCCAAACAGATAACGAGAGTGGTCATTTTAGTCAATCTCACTAATTTTTCACTCGTATAACCACTACAGGAGCAAACTGGGGAGAAATGAAAATGGAAATTATAAGGTATATTAACGATCTTTCAATCACTGCGCAGTCACCAATTGAGGTATGGAAAAATGTACAATGATACACCCTTGCAGGTTCCAAAATCTACAAGATGCTTGCTTGTCTACGGCTTACTGCAACAACTACAGGATGATACAACCGTAAATCCTGATGTAAACTGCTCACAAAAATTCTATTAGCTACTATTTGCTCTTAGAAAACAGCCCTTTTCTTTATTTCCATTAATAACGCGAACTATTTCGAGGACTTCCATGTTTTACATATTACGAAGAGGATATGTAAATCACATCAAGCTAAATTTCTCTTATCACATTGCAGAAGATTAAAAACTCTGGTAGGATAAGCACGAGATGGTCATGGTATCCACACATCAACAGTTGGGCGATTTCCTAATTCTCATTAAATCTTATTCAGATGCTACAAGAAAACAGCTTATCACAACATATCCTGCGGAGCATTTCTTCATTAAATTTCGCTGAGTCTAATTCTGAGCTCCCAAAAGATGAGTCGAAAAAAAAGTTCGCTTGGAATTTGTTCACCTATTAACTATGAGGTTGCCCATTGCACCATGGCCGCATTCTGGGGAGTCGGAATTTCAATCGCAAAACTGCAGGAACCTTAATAAAATAATGCCTTAAATTTATTTCTTCCATGATTATCAAGTGCAGTTCCAAAACATGTATGAAATTAAGACAGCTTAATCACTTTTTTTAGAAATATTACAATAAAATCAAACTCATAAAGTAGAACTACTGGGTGTCGTTCTGAGTACTTTAGCGGCCTTGTCTTCTTCTATCGTTTTCAGCTCCTTGTCAACTACCAATTTCCGTTCTTCCAGAAATTTACGATATTCCACCGGGTCAAGGTCTTTACGAACAACCTTAAGTCCAATTGTATGGGCTGTCTTGATAAGCTGCTCACATATTAGCTGAAAAAAAAAATCCCGATAATCAAACAACGAAATGTTTGATAACAAGAAGTGAAGTAAGCACTATAATAAGCATTACTGATGACCCAGTAAATTAATATACCAAAACTTTGGTGCTGAAATGCTGTTTCTGGATAAAAGTTACTAACTTTTAATGGGACACCAACTAAGCATTTATCAGCAGCTTTTATTTTAGCTATCTCGTAAATATGCTTTACCGTAATCATCCCGGAAATTTCCTCACCTGAAAGTTTAAAATACTCTTTAAAACTTCATTACACAAAACAACACGAATTTTTATATGAATCAAAGAACGAGATACTCATTGAAATCGCAGGGAAAACCGTGTCGAGTCTTTTACGCTATTTCTCAATCAACTGACTCAGGATTTAACGATTAAACACTTTGTTGATAGCCTAGCAAACTAGAACTAATAAAACTGCTAAATATTTTGAGATTTGAAACCACCGTCTATTAATATAAAACATGTTAAATATTTTGCGATTCACGACTATTCTGCCGAAACTCACATGGATGTGTAGCTCCGCGCCTTATCCCTGCTGCACGCATCAGTAACCACATAGATGTCGGTGTACAAATCTCTGTGTCATATGTGCGATCGGGTTTTATTGTCACCCGTGTCGGTAATGGGGTACCTGCTCGTAACAAACATAATTTTGAACCTTGAAACACTTTCAATCTCTTTTAAAAGTGATAGTGAAAAACTGTGGAAGAACCATTGGACTAAAACAGAGGCTCAGGCCGAAAATTTTCCAAGAACTTACGGGACGACCTATCCCATACTTTTCTTACTGTTTCCTTAGTTATGAAGATATGTCCCATAAGCCGGTAGCCTGAACGACCCAGTCTAAAACTTATTAATTGTATGAAAGCCCAAATTGATAATCAGCATTATTTAGTAACAAATTCACCAGAATTCAAAATAAATGCAGAAGAAAGTACCAGGCTTGATATTACTTGTTGCTCGATTGAAATCTTTGCAAAAATTCGCCACATTAATGCCCCTTTTACCCAGATTAGGTCCCAAAGGTGGTGCAGCTGTTGCCATCTGCGCTCTGAACAATCAGTCTATCGAAGAGAAATGTGCAAATAAAAACAAACATTACAGGTGAAGTATATGCACATACACCTAGACAAACATCTTTGTAAGATATAGTTGTTAACTCTGCACTCAAACACCTTCAATTGAATTCCGAAAACTTAGAATAACTTGCATCATCAACAAAACTTCTTGAAATGTAATCATTATTGCTATCACAACCCGTTTTACAATAGCTGCAAGTGCCGAGTGATGTTGAAATAAAGCAAGAGAACGATCCATTTTTCAAAGATTCAAACAGACCAAAACATAGTAGCATGCAGCCGCCAACCATAACCAGCAGACTATATCACCAGCAACCAAATTTTTGCAACATATCATTTTTACACATTGTACCACTTATCACTCGTCTGATAAAAAAAAAATGAAAGAAATAACAACAGGAAAACTAGAACTATTATATTATGGCCGGTTACATCTCTTCAACTAATACAACTGGTAGAATGATCTGATGTGAAAGTGAACTTACTTAACAATCGCTTTGTATAACGGATTATGGATGATTTTGATAACAGGCTTTTTCCTCACCCTTGCACCCACCTTTGCTACTGTCGACATTTTTTTGTGACTGAAAATTAAACCAGCAAATACTTCGGGGGGACAGTAGATATCGCTAGCATGACTTTATCGTCCTATCACATATTTGCATAGTCCGAAGTTTGCCCGTACCGAATCCGAAGTTTGTTAAGTGTCATGAGCTTTATTCAGGCAGTAGCGCTGCATCATTCGCTCGGTTGGCGTGGGTAGCAGCGCTTTTGAGGGGAGGTGGAAGCAAGGGTGGGGCTGTAGGTTTATAACGACACGGTTGATTGGTACCGATGTGGGTGGCACGTGAACAGTGAATGGATGGTACCATACAGGGGGAAAGGGTCCGGGTGCAAGTGCATAGTGCCATGAGTGGATGGCATCATAATGGTAAGCGTTTTTGCTTGTATGTCTGAAAATGGGATGAGTGCGGGCGATATGTATCCCTCTTTTGTGATAAACCTCTACATATAGATATGTATATGTATGCATAACATTATGTGTCAAAGACCGGAAGGATGCAACAGACGAGTGAGACGATCGAGAAAGAAGTGACAGGAGGAGAGCTGGAGAGTATGGCGATGGAAGAGGATTATCTTTATGAAAGTATGGATCCTACCAGCGGCTCACAGATTGAACGAGGTCAAACAACCGGTGATGACGCTTATAGTGATGGACCACCTGTTTGTGAAGTTTATGAAACGATCGATGAAAGCAGTGGTATCAACCCTTGTAAGTATCAAACGTAACTTTAAGTAGCACGTTATTATTATAAACTGATAAAAGGCTTTCTAATCCATTCTCGAATTAAGCAGCAATTATTCATGGATTCCGCCAATTCCATACGATACCGATTTCCATTTAAGCATTAGAGAGCAGTGCGGGGTCGTATGATGCATATCGTCCTGGATCGTCGTTCACTACTCGCGCAACTCTTCCTCCACATGCTAAAGTGATGATGTTGATGAAACCGAACACGCCAGGAGAAAAACCAAGGCTGGTGAAACTGGAACCTGTGGAAAATCCCTCGAAACCTGATTTTCGATTTGCTTTTGAGACGTTGCGAAAATGTGTGAAGAAAAGCACTCCACTGCAGGTCCCACGCACTCGCAAACGACGAATTATTCAGCCCGTAGTGAAGAAGAATAAGGTTTTCATTCCAAATTGTTGCTCTGCTCCTTTGATAGAATAATACTTAATCAGAAGACCAAAAATCTACCCTACATTTTATGGATAGCCATCAAAAAAAACACTCGAAAAAAAAACAAAAACTTTCCCAGATTTGAAAGTAGTAATTGAAATTCAAGTACCGCTGAAGATCCAATTATTTTTCCAGAACACTGTCAGTCTTACTGAATCCAGACAACTGACTGCACGGTGCGGACGGAAGGATCTGAAATCCGAACCTACTAGTGATGATGAAAGTAAGTTACAGTAGTTTAAATTATGCAGTTAGTAACAAATGAATTTTGAACGTGAAGTTGTTGGTGAGCTTTTTAAAATTTCCCAAAATTTTCCGATACTTCTACATTTATTTAATCTCGTTTCTCTTAGGTATTGGGAGTGAACGAAATAGAAGGCCTAGACGTGCTCACAAGGCTCCACAGCGATACGGAGATTATATCGATGAAACGAATCGGGATGCTGCGCGCCTAAATCTCTCCGACATTTCGAGTTTTGAACCAGAAACCAAAGAGTCAGGGGAAGGAGAAAGACCACGAAGAAGCCATTCAGCTAGCATGCGAAAGGTGAAACTCATGTTGGGACAGTGTTAGTCAATTTCAGAACTAGTTTTCATTTTCAAATGTACTTATTTTGAAAATTTTCAGTAGTTATGCCTTCAAGTTTTCTGCAGATAGTTAAGGAATTGGTTCCACTCTAAGATTTTGAATTTACTGCGAGAAGTTATTGAGGACAACTAATTTTAAGAGGAGTTTCGATGGGAATTTATCTGAAGGGCAAGAAGAAACGAACGAGGAAGGTGAAGATGATAACGAAAATGAGTTTTTCGAGGACGAAGAGATGGTCGATGTAGAAGGGCGGGAAGAAGAAGAAAGACTGAATGAAGTAAGTTAATGAGTCCAATTGCATACATCTTCCTAATTTTCAGTCGTTTTAAAGTAAAAAGCAAGAGTATTCACTCATTCATGCTTATAGTTTCCTATTTCTTGCATGTTTTTTAATATATCATATCTTTTTAGGCAAGATACTTTTTTAAAGTTTCATGTGTAGATTAGTAGATTAGTGAAGGAGAATATGATTTTGTCAAGGTAGAGCTATGTATTTTCCACTGATATTTGATCTTTTACCTCGATTTGGAGAAGATAGTCCTTAAACGCACACTTTTATCTTTTGTTAGGGCTTTTTCTATATTATTTAAGAGCTTGATACGTTGTTTATCAAGACCCGGGAATATTGAGTTTTAGCTCACAAATTCTAGAAAAGAAGCACATACCTCTTCTAGAAAGCACCAAAATATTTCATATGCAGACTGTCGATGAAAGTATAAAGAAGGATGGAAATCAGAAATCTGCAAGTGGACAAAAAAGAAAGTTGCAGTGCGATCGTTGTAATCGTTACTTCGCGAATCATAATAGCATGAATGCTCATCGTTTCAAAGTACACCGAGTTGTTATACGTGTAAGCTTTTTTAAATCAAATTTTTTTGAAAAATTTTTTTCGAATATGGTAAAAACAGAAAGATCTTAAGGTTGTTGGCTTTTTCTTTCATTGAACTTGTGATTGCAGTAGTCTGATCCTTTATTGAGTATAATACCAGTCGTTGATTTTTTGTTCTCGGTCTTCTTTACTGGGTATTTAAATTGTTTATCTCGAATTTCTCGTATAAATTGCTTTTTTAGGCTTCCGTTAAATGTCCCGGTTGTGAGCATCGTGCCACAACAATCCATACATTGAATGAACATGTGGCTGACGAACACGGTATCAAACTACAGTACGTTAAAAGAAAATTCAAAAACACTGGGGAATTTCAGGTTTCTTTTTTATTTGTACACATATCTGAATGAACTTCTTTGTTGTTTAACAACCTTTTGGTATCTTGTCATTTCGAAACAACTTAGGGAAGGAAAATGAGAGACGCTAGAAGAAGACAAAAATCGGTCCAAAGATGGAAAAATGACTCAAAAATTTTCATTTGGAAGACAAATTTTTGAATTAGCAGTTTGTTTTGAAAGAATTTCGTTTTCAGAATTATTTGGACGATTTAGCCGTTACTCGAAACATGGGATTTGTTTTGCACAGGAAGTCGGAAAATAAGCGACAGTTATACTGCAATCGTTCTGGAGCGATAAGGTAATTGTTGAAACGGAGAAATGTGCTTGTTTATAGGTATTTCATAAAAAAAGAGCTGTTCGGTATATCTTTTGGTCGTTTTATTTTTTCAAGGCTGTATTTTAACAAAAAGTTTCAATAAATTTGTTCAAAATTATAGAGTGAGCAAAGGAGGTTCGTTGCGTAATCGTCCTCGAAAAGGTACTGCGAAAATTGGTGCAATGTGCCCTGCTCACTTGTTTTACACAGAATGTGACGATGGGTAAGAAATTGAATATATAATTTTCTATATTTTCGGAAAACTTTAAAATTCCAAAAGTTTTCCATTCATCTATAGAATTTGAGTATTATACAGACGTGTTATAGGTCTATTGAAGTCAATGGACAGTTAACTCATTTTGGTCACGCATTAGACCCTAGGTTCGTTTTCCCAGCTACCAGTTCTGAGAAAGTATCGGCACGTGTTAGGCTTACACATCCTAAAAGGTACGTTTGGTTTTTATATCTTTTCTGCAATCTTCTTGAACTTTGTCTCATTTTGTTTTCTCCAATTACTATGGAACTTCTTGAAAATTCATGCTTCCTTCAGTAATTATTATCACTTTAATTAAAAACCCAAGTAATTACAGAGGTTTGCTGCACAGAAGTGTCCCAGTAGATCTACAGGGTTAGTCCTATCATTTTTTTTTCCGGGAATTTTGCTTTATTTTACTAAATTCTTGAGCTGAACAATAAGAATTAAGTTTGTTTGTCGGGATTTTAATATTGTCTCAGACACTGTCGGATGTCGATTACAGATCAAAGTAAAAGCGCAGGAAGCGATGATGGTAGTTTTGTCAATGTTGATAATGATAATACGAGTGGATTTGATGAGGTATATTATCGTAATGAATTGATTGTTTTCATATTTTTGATTTATACTTACTCTCTAATAACCAAAGATGTCCCTAATGTGTCATTTGGATAGTTTAAATAGCATACATGTTTGGCAAAGATTTGAAACTTCTAAATAAAGATTAATGTGCCGGATCCCGTTTTGTAAATTACTTGGGCTGTTTGATGAGAAATGTTTGCAGTCTAACATTGTCAATAGGCTTTTCAACTATATCTGCTTAAATAAAAATTTCTCTAGTTCAGACTAGAACTCATCATAGAGGGGAAAGTGAAATTGCACTTGAACAGCGATACGGACCGCTGCATCCAAATTCCGATGAAATTGATATAAGGATGAAAAATATTGATCGACTTTGTTCGTTCTTGTTTGACAATGTATCGGAGCAACTTTATCGTTTGAATGATGAAACGATGGATATGGTGTTGAGAGCAGTAAGTTTGATATGGATTTCTGTGATTTTATGGCACATTGTCCTCAAATTTTTTCTCGGAAAGAATTTTTGATCATTGTTTTTTTTTAGCTTCGTACAACGCAAAATTCAATTTCAAACCTGAATAGTATGATGATACAAATTAAAGAGGGCGATCCTGATGTTGTACAAAAATTTCAACGGCGCGGTCCAGGCTCACGTTATGCGCAATGGTTGCCGTCGTTTGCAAGTATACCAGAGAGAGTACGCACAGATTCGGCAAGTCCCTTTTTTTTGTATCAGTAATCCAAACGACGTTCAAGTTTCGATTGAGTTTAGCGAGTTAAAATTTTTGTTGGAAATGTTGAACCTTTTTTGTCTCAATTTGGAAATTTTTGCGCCTGATCGTTTTGCCAAAAACCATTGACCCCAACTTTTATGGCTTCGTAAGAATAAAAATTATGAAATCTGATAAATTGGTCATTTCGAGGTGTATTATTAAAGGTTCCTTTAAATTTGATTTCAATTCCAATCATTTTCAAATTCGTCCTTGACATCATAATGTTTCAGACGGGCAGTCGGCAACAACGACGGCAGATGTATGATACAGAAGATTACGATGAAGATACTGTATATTATAGACATGTACCACTGCGTACCACTACTGATGAGTATGAAAATGTTTATGTTGTAGACGAAGGTCAGGTTGAAACAGCTGGAGAAGTGGAAACAGGTGAGGAGTATTATGAAACTTACTGATTTTAATTTTGTTCCGTGCTTTTCATTTGTTGATTGGGTTCATATTATTTTAATTTTTCTTGCACTATTTTGTCAACTGTTTTGTTTTAGTTTTTTTTGCTGGAAAACACTTTAGGAATTGAAATTCCGGATTTTTTTTCTGAAATATAGTGGTGGAAAGATTAATGAAGTGGTGGGGGAAATTTCACTGAATCGATCTCTCCTAACGTGCTTTGAATGAGTGGTGAGATTGAACGGTTGCTTCTAGACTGATCATTTATCATTTCATTTATCACTGGTGAATTTGGGATTAACAGAAATAACCCATAGTAGAGCGAATTTCTGGTTTTTTTAAAATTTTCGACGATGCAATGAAGGGGTTTTATAAGTGATAAAATATGCTTTTAATTGTATTTAATTACAAATTTCATGTATATTGTAGTTGGAATTCTTAATACAAAGCACTAGTGGATGCTGTGCTTTGTATTTTTCTTGTACCACTATTTTTAAAAAGTATGCTTCATTAAACTTGATTACTGTTGGAAATATGGGATGGGCCGAAACTATTTTTTCATTTTGTACAGTAGATTTTTTCCTACCCTAACACTAATTTGTCGAAAATACCACGGTTAGTATTCGACTGGAAATTTCTGGAAAAATTCGCTATATTGGTTACTGTTGTTACTGCTAGAATGTTGACCGCTAGAATCGGTAGTCTGATCGGCACTGATGTTAGTTATATAAACTGTTTACTGATTTGCTGTGTAGTGAGAAATGTGAACTTCAAGGAGATATGAATAAATTCCATTGGAAATGCATTAGCTCTTCTATAAGTTATTGTTTATAGAAAATTCCGAAGTATGGTTGGTTACTGAATCTAGTAAGCAAAAAAGTGATGTGAGTCGTGCAGTGATTATTTGTACATGTACTCATTGATGAGAAGTAGAGAGACGCACCAGAAAAAAAGTTCAAGTTTTTCGTGGAACATGAGGAAAGGTTTCCATAATTTATAGGGTGACGTGGTGAAGCAACGAGAAAAATAATAAAAATGGAGGACTCCTTTTGGGTTTTTAATTGAAGGCTTTTGGTTTTTTTTTTTGAATCCTTGGTAGCAAGTTGTCCTGTAGTTAGTTTTGTAATACATTCGTCAAATAAACTTTTGTTTTTGTTAGATCTCCAATTGGAAAACGGAAATCACTCCGCATACGGGGGTAGTCATTGTGTTAATGGATTTGGATGTTTCCTGGATCAGAAGCTATCGCTGACTTTTATATTTCCGAGGAAGGCTTCCTGAAAGTTCGGTTACTTTAAGAACTTATTATTAACTATGACATCTAAAAAGCGGTTTATATTAAAAGCTTAAAGTCTCTTGTTTTAGAGGAAAGGATGATGTCTCACATATTTGGAATTAGCGTTGTAATTGGAAATTTCAGATGGCAGCTATAAAACTTGTCAGGTAGTACCGAATACGGGGATAATACTTATTCGACAGGTTTTTATATTGATATATATATATATATATATATATATATATATATATATATATATATATATATAT
>NW_018108588.1:32606-35253 GCF_000183805.2 Loa loa | reverse complement strand
TATATATATATATATATATATATATATATATATATATATATATATATATATATATAAACGAAAACCAGTGAGAACCTGTTATGGTTTCAGCATTTTTTTTTCCAAATTCTAATTCATTGTCATACCGATGACTGATCCTGGAAAAACACTGCGTTAAGGGCTCGCGTATCTTCGATTGCTTGTATTTCAGTCAGTTTATCGCCTTGATAATTGGGGAGGTGTCTGGGTACAGCATGTAAAGAGTGATTTGGTGTAGGTGTTGCCAAGTTTTCGGTGTGATATACGGGTGCATTCATAGATGAATGAATGCAAAAACGCTTCAGTTGTTTGAAACCCATTATTGGTTGCCCAAAAATTATCTGTAAACGTTGTTTTACATTTTCTTGTTTTTTGAGTTTTTGTCTAACGGATGAATTTCCAAAAAGAAGTTCAAGACAAACTCCATTAGTATTTTCACATGATGCATAGTTTTTTGACAACATACATTAAAGAATAACTGAAATAACATAAAGAGTAAGTCTGACCGATTCTGGTTAGACTATTTGGTTTCAAGATTTAAACTTACCTGACAAGGCTCAACTATTGTCGCAAAGACAACCGATATTCTAAAAAGGAAATAATGTGAGTTGCAAAAGTAGAAAAGGCAAAGATTCAGGCAAATAATTTTGAATGGTCGCTAGGGATTAAAGGGTCTGAGACTTGATAAAAGAAATTGTTGAATGTTTTTACGCAAGATTTATGACGGTAGCTTTCAGAAATGCATTTCTCATTTTATATGGCTTCATCAATTAAATACGCTGCACAAATGAAACTACACAGCTAGTCGTGATGCCCATTCTCAACCCTTTGGAGGCAATGTTATTTGCTTTTATATTACTAGGATTCGACAATATCCATTAGCTTACTTTTGGAGCATTTTCTAGTATGATGGAGTTCTAGTTACTACGTATACTCTTCCGGTGAACAAATTGACATTTTTATACTACAGCATCGATCATTCATCGATCTGAAGTGCTTACACAAATCATTCTTTAAACAGTCCAATCCGGATCCAAAATATTTACCAACTAGATCCTCTTGCTAAAAAGTTGGAAAAAAATCCAACTTTCGTTTTCCAAAATGTTTAACTAGTACTAATCAAAGAACAACATTACCTTCGGTCTCTGTAGTGATGAGTCTTATGCTTAAAATGAAAACTAGAAATTTGCTAGCACTTCAAGATATTTTTGGCATTCATTCGAAAAGGTCTAAAATGTAGTTCGTTTTCACTTCGTTAAATAAGACCCAGTTTCTTTTTGAAACTTGTACAATCTAGGAAAATTGAGTGGCGTAATGAATCCTTTATCAGTGAGACTGCTTCAGTACAAAATTAAGAATGTAAGACTACCACTAATCCTTGTGTTGGGCAATTGCACACTCACAACAGGCGTCATAGCGAATTGCTGCCCAAACAGTTATATATTTCCTCCTTAGTATACCAATCAGTGCGTTTAAGTTCAATTTACTATGAAACAAAGTATACTTCTACGGAACTCTTTATTATTAGCCTGATTTAACAAAAAGTCATATGATAATCTCAAAACACAAAAATACACAAGCCGTAGAAATCAAATCTAAATGTAGCGTGAAAATAGATATTTGTTAGCACAACAAGGTATTCAAAAAATGCAAATGCAGAAAAAACATAAGGCTCGCAACGGCTATTATGACGATAATACAAAAGAGCACAAATAATGAGAAATAACACCGACCACCTGTAGCACGTCTTCTTCACCCTGCAATTTTTATAATGCTTAATTTCATTATACTTCATTACTTGATCGCATCAGCAGTTTGTGCATTCAATCTAGAACATTTCTTGTTGCGCTTCTGCATACCAACCACATCAGACATGAGTTTGGTGAAATATAAGCGTCATACTATGTATTCCGTTACCGCTTGTAATAATCAGTTTATTCAGCTTGTCGTTACTCTGTTCGCTTGGAGCTCATGAAATACATGTCCACCCGCGCATGGGCATGACCCATCTTCTGCTCTTCTCATACAATCTGGTCAACAAAACATGTTCGAGCTTGGGAATACAGTGATCCCTTTATTTTCGTAAATTCAGTTTTCGACTTGCAACTGAATTGGCAGAAAGGATTTTATAAGAATTATTTAATTCACAGTAAGTTGGAAGACTCTCCAGTAAGTTAGAAAGTTATCTAATTCGTGCCAAATTCTTCCAGTAATCAGTGATTTAACAAACAAGAATAATAAAGTTCGTAACCTGTAAGATTTTCTTGTATGGGTACTGTAATCACAGATACCCGTTGTTCGATACATTATAATATGCAACGCACCATGAATCATTCCTGTCACCTGTAAAATATTCACAGCTGAAAAAAAACCCCAGTCTTTTCTTCTTTCAACAAAAATTAGAAACTTGGAGGAAATTCTCTGTCATTAAAATTAACCAACACATAATGAATTGTAAAGTGGACCTGAAAGATGGAGAAAGCGAGAACATGGCGAAAATGATTATCTTTGGATGAGATAGCGCTAACCATTGCTAAGAAAAATAATTCTAATAAGCCAAGGAAACAAGTGAGATAACGGAAAATACTTTGTACAATAGTTTCCAATGGGGTTCTGAATAACTGTGCAT
>NW_018108588.1:14118-32546 GCF_000183805.2 Loa loa | reverse complement strand
AAAGGATTTTATAAGAATTATTTAATTCACAGTAAGTTGGAAGACTCTCCAGTAAGTTAGAAAGTTATCTAATTCGTGCCAAATTCTTCCAGTAATCAGTGATTTAACAAACAAGAATAATAAAGTTCGTAACCTGTAAGATTTTCTTGTATGGGTACTGTAATCACAGATACCCGTTGTTCGATACATTATAATATGCAACGCACCATGAATCATTCCTGTCACCTGTAAAATATTCACAGCTGAAAAAAAAAACCCCAGTCTTTTCTTCTTTCAACAAAAATTAGAAACTTGGAGGAAATTCTCTGTCATTAAAATTAACCAACACATAATGAATTGTAAAGTGGACCTGAAAGATGGAGAAAGCGAGAACATGGCGAAAATGATTATCTTTGGATGAGATAGCGCTAACCATTGCTAAGAAAAATAATTCTAATAAGCCAAGGAAACAAGTGAGATAACGGAAAATACTTTGTACAATAGTTTCCAATGGGGTTCTGAATAACTGTGCATATGCGACTGCTGCTAACACTCTGGAACTATTTAATACAATGTATTAAAAATACTGAATTTTTCTCCCAATTGTCAGATTTCGTACATTATATTGTCTTAGCACTGGTTAGGATATTTAGCTGATCGTCATCCTCCGATGCATTATTCTTGTTCCTTATTCTTATTCTACATTTAAAATTTTAACTTTTACAAAAATCCACCGGGGTATAAGATGAGTGAAAATTAGAATCCTCCATATCAACCGCCCCCAGTAGAAATCACCAGTAGCGACCGATATCGATGGGAGAACATTACGAATACGGCAATGAGTTCTACAAATAAATTAATAGTAGAGGACATTAACACAGTTAAATCAAGATGTACGCTTCTTCATAATTTCACCGATACAATTAATTTTTTTGCTTGCAAAAGATGGCTGATTAGGAATTTCCAATCATGATGATTAAAAAATTTGTAAAAGATTCATAATTTGTTTTGAAATCAAAAAATATTTGAGCCAAATCTTATATTTTTCTCAAGAAATGTCCTCAATACCTTGATGTTTTAATCAGCTGACCAAGACAAGAAGACTTATGAAATCGATTAAAAAGATCGAAATATGCGTTTCGGTGCTCCGCATACTTAAACTAAGCAGTAATTTAAAAGCAATAATGTAAATAATGTAAAACAATACTTACTCCGTAGCTTTTTCGAAGTTACTATACAAAGCAAAAAAAATACAAAAACAAAGACCAGTGAGAGGTAAGGAAGAAAAGAAATATGTTGCGGCATGGGAGGAAATGCTAAAATATGCCTGAAAACTCGTTAATTTATTCGTCAGTTGATTTATCGGGAGTAAAATGATTTAATGAGCTGTATGTAGAACAAAAAACGAGGAATGGAAAAAAGTGAGATATTATCACTAAATGCAACTACAATAACTGTACCAATAATAGTAAACGGAAAGCACTACCTTTTACTTGCAAAGTTTCAGAAAACTGCGGAAAACTTACTTTTCGGTTATATAAAACGTAATAGTCAACCACAGTACCCAGAAATACTGGTAAAACACCGAACGTAAACGCAGTAACATGATGCTGAAAATATGATCGCTTATTTACAGACGAAACAAGTGAATGTTTGCAAAGTTAAAGGGCAAAAGTTCGAACTCTGGGATTTCAGAATAACTAGGGTATAAATGATCATTGTAGCCACTGATATTGCATGCGCTTCCCTCCGAGAACTTGTTATTTCAACCATTTCTACATACTAACCTATCTTTATACCTCATTTTTCCCACTGATAGTTAGCTAAAGTAGGCGCCACTTCTCATCTACGTTGTCATATCTTACCTGAATAGTTATCTTACATGAAAGCATCCTGAAATCAACTTCAGTATACCAAAAATATGTGATGAACAAAACTGCTAAGAATAGGGTAACTTACATGATGGAAAACTTGTGAACTTTTATCCAGTTTTAATCGATAAAACAGTTGCATGATGGTTAGTCATCCGAAATCCATTTTTGAAACGTTTGAAAATATTTTTGACACATTTTCGCTTCTTCACTAGTCATAATATCCGAAATAAACTAAATTATTGTGAAAGAGCACCTTTCCTCTGGATAGCCAAGAGACACTAACCATTCGCCGCCGATTGAAAAAACTATAGAAAGATGAACTAAATGATCGCAATTTGAATCGATACCTGCTGGGGACATTTTACAAAATTTCTACTTCAACCAGGTTACAACATACTCTTACGGCCATTGTTATTATCTCTATATCTCTCTCAAATGCTATTAATTTATTCCGTTTTTCAAATCACAATATGCTTTTTCTTTCATGTACAATGCAATTTTGATTCTTCCTCATCCTCTAATGCTATTTTACTCACTGAAGTTATTGTTCGTCCATAAAAAGTTCGTCCAGCTACTTCTCGAATTTTATCAATCTTTAATCCCTCTGAAATATATCCATATCTCGCCATTATCTCAATCATCTTGGCTTTCATATGACTGGTTCAAGTTGTAAGGAGAATAGTAAGACCAGAGAGGGGAACTAATGGTTTGTTAATTTTTCCAACTTTAACTCCTTAAGAGTGACTGTCAACTCTTCCACAAAAAAATGTGTTTTTTTTCTATCACATCCAGTGGTCATATTTGAAATATTACCATATTTTCATTGCCTATCATTTTGATGAAGAAAAAATGAATCACAACAACATATTTCTGCGTACTGAATTTAAACCGCTTCATATAAATCAGTTGTTCTGCGAGGAGAAAACGGTTTGCTCAGTGGGTGTTATTTTGAAGGTGTTGAGGGGTTGACATTTGATGATACGTGTGAAGGGGTTAGATGCGTATATAGTAGGATTTAGGTGTATATGGTTTATCTGATATGGTCATCAACCAGTCTTTGTTACTCCAAATGTGTGCGTCCTTTGCCTTTTGTCATCTATCCTTTAGCTGGTTGGTTTTAAAACTTTTTTAAAGGTTTTCTAACGAGAACCGTGTAAATTTTGCCGCTGGTGACTCTAGCGTCTATCCTCCTGATGACCATTTAATGGCTCATGCTTTGTTGATCTTAGTTTCTGCTATATTAGCCGGCACGTTTTAGCTTGCGTTTTGCCGTACATTCATATTGGTCTTCCTTTTATCTTGCGTACCATATACGTCATCGACTTGATATGATATAAATGTTGGACGCAGTTCTTGCTCATTAAAAGTCAAGTAAAAGTAAACATTCTATTATCCAGTGAATGCCCCACTGAGTTTTATGAAAAAAAAGCATTCTTCATTTATTGCTTTGTGTAAATATTTAATCTTCAATATATGTTAATACAAGTTCTCTCCGAATAAATAACATTTTTATTTTGGACATGCATATAAAGCGGAATAAGCCTGATTTCAGAGTGTATTGCGCTGATGGAATATTGTACATTTCATAAAGGTAAACGGAAGATACTGGAAAGTGAGTCAGTTGATGGTCGTGAGAATGGTATATTCCTGAATGATTTCAAAGCAAAATGCAGCAAATTAATGTTCCAGATTGACTGTGAACTTAGCAAGATTTATGAGGAGGTCGTCTTTGAAGTAGCTGCATTCACGAAATCATATTGGGAAAACACGTTGCAACCCTCAGGTCTTTGTGTACTAAATTTAATAAATAGCTTTTCAATCTATTCATTTATTTTCCATTAACTATTATCATCATGGGAAGAATCTCTAGAGTAACGATGTTCCTCTTGGTTTTTACTGTGGTTAAGTGTAAGAAGAACAGATTAACGGGAGCAAACGGTTCATAGAAAGAAGTACTTTTAAAATCGGAAGAAAATCCGTCAAAATAGGTTAACTGAGCAGTCGTGACAGTAATTCTTGCCTTTTGTGCTATAAAGTCGTATGGATCGGGGCTTTTAGATTAGCTTATGGAGTCTGATGAAAATCTACAGTGTTTCTTCACTTCTTTTTTTTGCAAATGAAAAGACAATCCGAGCAAAGGACTAAAGGAAAATCTCTTGTTTGTTTTTGGAAAAAAAAAAAACTCGCATTCATTATTATCTGTTTTTATGACTTTCAGGGAAAATCTTTCATATTTTAACTACCACTTTGTCCTTTCCTATCAGTTGTCTAATCAACTATTTTAAAAACTAATGAAGGCTGTAGTGGTCTGCGTTGTTAATTTCCGTGTTGGCAACAGAATTTTATTTAGATCCTAGATTAATTTTCAGAATCTGTTTCAGGAATACCAATGGCAGTGGTGCGATGCGAAACACTAGATGGTTATGATTTTGAGATGGCTTTAGTTAACGTGTTGAAGATAAAACCAATTTGTATATCACCATCGCAGACAATGCAGTTGTACGATCTCCACGAAATGCTCCAAAAAATGGGGGTAATTACTTTGTAAACCTCCTTTATAACGAGTTTGAATTAATGTTCATTCCGTTCTTCTCATTCGATATTTTATCAGATCATTTTCAGGACAAAAAATATATAATGCTAAAACAAGTGGAGTGCTTCACAGCAGGTCCATACTTGGATGGCTTAATTTCGGTGCTCACTGATCCAATGTGGTCAGTTATTAGTGTTCATATCAGATACTTGAATTCTCAGCCTGAAATTTGCTTGAATAGTAGTTTTAAAATTTCCAGTGTTTCTGTTGAACTTCAATAATTTTTCGGTATTTGTGGAGTAGGCACAAGTTTTTCAGTCTACAAGACAATTTCAGGGAAAAGAAAATTGTTTTGGTAGTAACAGTAGCTGTGGATTTCAATGTCATTTTTACTCGTTTTTCGCAGGAAAGCTTCTGGAAATTGACTCTTTACTGCTTTCATATGCCAACGCCAATGTATGCCTTGCAAGCCGTGTGTGAAGCTGTTGTAATCAAACCCGACAACTATGTTTGTTCCTGAATTTGTAGATTTGAAAAGGTGGAAATCTAATGATTTCAATATTATCACAGTATAAATCGGTAATATTTCAGATGATTGTCGATGGTACACTTTATAAAGAACTTAGAGCAAGATTTCTGAGGGATAGCTTATCAGTCTGTGAAGTGAAGAGAATTCTCAAAGTAACGCTTCTGCACAAATTGCTCGAGTGCGAAGATTTTGGTAGTGATGTAGCTGTTAATAGCGGAAATGTGAGTTATTTCTTACTAGTATGATGATTGGGTATAAAAATAGGAAAAAGTTTTAGAAGGCCTAAATTAAATCACTTTTTATTGAAGATTGGGATGGAAACCTTGTTGGCATCTTACGATACATTTTTATACCTTTTGCACGAGTTTACGGCCGGTTTTCCATATCATGCAGAAAATGTGTATGAGTTGCATAGCTGGATACAGTCGAATCCGAATTTTTTCGTTGAGAAAGGAGGACCATACTCGTAGGTTAAACTATCTTTAAAGAGATCGTTTCTGTTTTTCCATTATTTTTAGCAGTCTTTAAACAGAAATCAATTCGAACTAGTATTGAGAATAAGGTTGATTGAATTTCTGATGAAAAGAGTAAGATTGGTGAATATAAAACTTCTTTCGGTATTTTGATAGGCATTCAAAAACATTTTGTTATTTATTTGACATTCAAAATGAGAGAATTCCATGAGAATTATTACTGTGTAACGATCATTTTCAGAACATGGAAGAGTATTTGGGTAACATGGAGTGTTGAAGAGATGGTAGAATCTTTATTAAAACTATGGAATCCGGTAAGACGAATAACCAATTGTTACGGCAATGAAGTGCAGGTTTTCCTTTTTTATGAAGATTAATAAACAGCGTTTTCATAGATGCTTACAATATGATCACTAAAATATGTTTACAATATGATAAGTAATTGTTCACTAAAATTAGTTTGGAATAGTTTTGCCCTAAGAGCGTGTACTCAGTATTACAATGGTGCAGTAAATTGAATGATATCTACCTCTTTTGCTATTGATGGTTGCTCTAGCAAGCATCTCTTTCTGTTTCGTGGTATAGCCATTATGATTGTTCATTTCTCCATCAAAGAAAAGTAATTTAATTGCTTTAAGGGGTTATTATGGTTAAACTTGTTTGGTCAGCATGTGCCAGAGATAAGCGGTTAAAAAATGCTTATTAAATCGTGGAATATGCTGCAGAAATTGCTTGTTGATTTACGAGAAATTGATCAGCGAAAAACTGCACTGCAAAAGGAAGCATTATCGGAACATGAAACAACAGTTGTTGGTATTTGTAAGAAAAGATTGTCGCTGCATGAAATGCAACAACGAATGAGGGTATAATTTTATCTTTGGTATATGAAGGAATAATTTATGCTTATTAGTCCTGGAGATGTTGCAGTTCTTTAATGTACTTGAGGATTTTAACCTTTTTCACTCAGTGAACGCGTAAGAAATGCGATTTGAATAAATTGTCCATATTCTGTTTTTAAAATTCGAATAAGTTGTAAAAATAAGCTAAAAGATTTTAGACTTTTATTCTTTGCATAAACAAATGTTTCTTCGTCTTAAGGGTTTTCCATTTTTGTTTGTAATATTTAGTCATTTCAGGATAAAATAGCTCTGAAGAAGCGTATGGATGTGGTATCTCATGATCGGCAGAGATTTATTAAATTGCTCACACAGGTATGTTAATGTGAAGAGTATGAACAAGGAGTTGTTTTGCAGGAAATAAATGCATCCTTAATCTTACTATCCATATCCATTTTGTGGATTTCTTTCAGATCATGTCTAAGACACTAAGGATTTTCCATAAAGTGCCAATTTTGGAAAAAAAATTGCTTGTTGGGCAGCAGGATGTGATGAATTTGGTTGTTCCTTCCACCACAGCGAATCTGGAAAAAGCATTTTTGCAACCGAAACTGCGTAATGAACACGTATGTTTGAAGTAGTGGTTCCCAGCATTCTGTTGGTCGGGGACTACTCTAGCTTTTTTATTTGTAGGATGGGCCATCAGGTTCAGAAATAGTAAATTCTGTTAATTTGGAAATATACTTTAATCAAAACTTTCAAAGTATTAGTTGAACTTGAATTAACATTATTATATAAAAGAGAAGGGACATAATTTTTAATACCCTTCGCGGTTCAAATTTTAGGGCTGCCAAACTACCAGTGGTAAAAGCCTCGACTTTTTAGAGTCAGAGACTAAGGGGACTGTTTCTAGTTTCTTCATTTTCGCATTGATTTTGTGTCAGTGACATGTTAAAAAAAACCCTCTGCCATTTATCGATTAAGGAAAAGCAGGAATAGTTTTCCCTTTTAGCGCAGTGGAATTCAAATGGATCTTTGCCTTGCTTACCGATCTCTTCTCGACCTTTCACTGGAATGCAAGAATGTTCCGATATACCGTTGGCTGGCAAGATTTCAGGAGTACTTGGTGGATTTGAATGACACCAGTCCAGTTTTGCGTCTTTTCCGATGTATCGGTGAACTGGAATTCATGGGGATTTTGAAGCCAGCTGGTGATCGGAATAGGAATAAAGTCAATATTCTTTATGTTCCTCATTCAGTTACGTACTGATTTTTCTTTTTTTACTATCGACTATGAATAGTTGTTTCTTTCCATTCGGACACTTCACTTTCAAATAAATGTTACAGTTTTGTTTTGGCAATAATCCAGACTTCAATTTAGAGGGTAAGTCAGAGGTCTGTTTTATTGCATTATTCAAGTTTACACTATGTGTTCGTTTTATATCTTACCTCATTTTCTTATTTTTCTGTTTATTTTCAAAAATATCTCCAATCTTTAAAAATCTTAAAAAATACAATTCTGCATAGAGGAATGGTAACTTTTACTATTTCGGAGAAAGATTAAAACTGCTTTTTAGGAAATATGTGGTTCGCAATTATTTAAACTTCATAGGCAGCTGTCATCGATTGCTTGTTATTCCTTGCATTTTAGATCTCTTCATTTTAAAACTTTCTTGCTGATACTGCATTATTTAAGGGAAATTTTTGTGGTTTCCAAATGATTTTTGATATTTTTTTGTTTGGTTTCGTTCTTTATTTGTAACAATGGGCCTTTTAGTATTCTACGTTTTTCTTTTGTTGTCGGTGTTATCAGTGGATAAAATTATTTTAAAAATTGCTTTGTTCTAAAGAGTATATATCTCTCAAAGCATATTTCTTGGGTATATCGATTAGATGTCATAACTGTGGAAATGGTGACAGTTTAACCCTCGAATTACAAATTTGGTAACATTTATGTCAAAACCACGAAATTTTTAGATTTTTATAATAATGGTGAATTGTCACGAAAAGTTGGAGAGAAAAAAGAGATCTGTTGTCCACAATTTTCGGAATATAGTCTTATTTTATGGTATTTCAGTCCATTCTTTTTTCAGTTCCAGTTCTTTGTATCGTATTTCATTACTGTAAGTGTATGCAGTCGCAAATGCGAAGTTCTTACCCGAGTATTCTAGAAGAGCGGCATTGCAGTATGCATGATATGTTTATCAAATAAAAGGACAGAGATGGTATAAGACATGTAACTATATAAATATGTTGTTTTCTCTTTCTGTTTATTCTTATTGTGCTTCAGGAAATGGGTTCTTCAGATGAAGGTTCAGACGATGATTACAGTGTTCTTGGTGATGCATTCCGTGATGTTGCTTTTTGCAACAAAACTGCAGAAGTCGATTGGGTAAGTTGGTTGCTTCAAATTTGCTTGTTACATTTTGTCTTAGCGGTAATTCAGATTTTTATTTAGAAAATAAATCAAAGATCTGTTTTATTACATTGCCCAATGCAAATTGCAGAGCTCTTTCAAAACTTCTGGTCATGGCTTTACCTAATTGATTTTGTCTTGTTCTCTTTTTCATTATCCGTGATAATTGCGATGCGAAAATGTGCAAATGAAAACGATTTTTTTTGCTTTTTTGGAACTGCAATTGCAGTTTAAAAGGCATGTAAGATTTTAAGGATGCTTGCAAGGAATATATGGATCGACCAAACATGCAAACAGTAGCCTTTCATAATCTCGTCAAATACAGCCTATTGATGTTCACTCTACCATTCATTGCAATGTATTGTTTCTATTTTCTCATTAAAGGCAAGCTTTTTCTTTGGTTAAGATCAATTCAACTAGTATATTCGTGCTACCAAACTGAATCCAACTCGAGGTTGTTTCAGTTCACTGACATGTAGACTATGTGCAGCATACAGCAGTTTGTAATTTTGGATGAATTTATTACATAAATTGAAGTATTACCAGAAGTGATGGCTTTTGATTTCTTCTGCTTTCCTTTTATTTTATTCAATGTATGGTAGTTGAAAAATGCGCCTTTTTTAGTGTGAAAATTTCCTTCAGTTTTCAAAGTGAATATGATTTCCTCAAATCAGTATATAATTTCTCCAGATCGTGTTGGATGGTCGCCATCTTCTGCTGTTATACCTGCCGCTCTTGTTGCTGTTTTAGTGGTTTATTTGGTGATCGCCCTATTCGTCTATGTGGCATACAAAGAAAAGAGTGATACAGAATTGCAAGAAATTCGAAAGAAAGGAGAGTAGATGTGTTATCAAAGATATGCTTAGTTATTATGTTAAAATATGCTTAGTTTTTCATGCTAGAAATCTTTAGTTGTCAAGAACTCAAGTCTTATGTTTTGCAGACTGCTTGGCGTGCAGTCTATAATTTCACTTGTCAATCTTTTTCGTCAGTTTTTCATTTTTTGTGAAACTTTATTTTAGGACAAATAGTAAATAGTACTTTGTGAGTTTTTTACAATCATTGGTAAATTCCACCAACAGTTATTCCTGTACTTATTATTTGAAAATAATTTCGACTGCAAACACAGAGAGGCGGATTTTGTCTGTACAACTTTTACTGTATTCATGATCAGCCAATAAATCGCTAGATCGAATTAGAATTTTCTTATGAGTGACTAAACAAACAAAAGCTTTTTTGGACCAACAAGAAGAGGTCATACAGAATAAAATACAATTTAATCGAAGAGTTTAAAAATATTTTTGAATCCTTGGTCTATTGAATGATACCAGATTTAGATAAATTTTTATCATGATTAAGATGAATAGATTTTTTTCGTGGTTCTATTTGAGATATATATATTATATATATATATTATTATATATATATAAGGCAATGCTTTCAAGAGATTTTACTAGCTGAGATGTTGAGTAATTATAATTGAATACTTAATGCAACATTTACGGGTTTTTATCCCAGCTGAATATATTTTGTGTATGTTTTGTAAGCTCTATGATGACAAAAATTTGGTGGTAAAACACTTTGTTTTATTATGTTTCGTTTTGAGAAGGAAAATTCTGTTTCTGCGATTTTTTATATATAAACATGTTTCAACCTAAAATGGGAATGGAAGTCCAAAGGAGAACTAAATGTTAGAAGCTTTCTCTGTCAGTTATGTTGCATTTCCAACGTTTGTCAAATTTGTTAAAAGAAATGTGTTAACATTTCGGAGATTTCATTCCTTCAAACGAAATTATACTATTTACAGGATTTTTCAATCCAAGAATTGGAATACCTAATTCTGGGATCATTTGATGGACCAGTTTATTCCTAATCTTCGCGACGAAACTGTTCAAGCAGCAGTGAAAAATTTGCTAACGTACTCATTAACAATTATAATAGTCCCACTGGGATCTATGTTCTTTTTGAAAAAACTCTTTTTTGAAGGTAAATATTTGTTCAAATGAAGAGTTTTTCTAAAAAAGATATTGCAAAGGATTCGAATAAGTGAGAATCTTCATCGTATTTTTGATAGAGGTGCATTGTGACCAATAAAGTTTCACATCAGAAATTAAAGTATATCACTCGATCTCAGTCGAGTGATACACTTTTTTTAATTATTGGAACTCTAGGAGGATTTATGTGTAGAGATGAAGCGGATGATTTCTATTCAACCTTACAAATAAGGTTTCTGAATATAAAAGTAGTAGAGTTTGAACATCTGTTTATCTTTTTAAATCGCAGCGCTGCTTGGTTACGACAATCAGAAATCGATTTTATATTCTGCAATTCTTGCGGTTTTACTTGTTCACATTTTGCTTTTTTTATTCGTTTACACAGCTTATCAGTCAGACGCAAGGCCTGAGAAGGAAGAGTAGCAGCGATTATGTTGACAGCAACGATTTTTCCAAGTAAGTTGTTTGATTCGTGTTTTTCGTCATTCATCTACCAAGTATCCTGCGGGTTCTTTCAAGAGCCTTTCCATTCCAGAAATTATTTCATTATATTAGCTATTTCATTATTTTATTTTATAACTGTTGGGTTTTTTCCTATGATGGTATTAGTTTGTTTTATTTACGTACCTTATAAATAGCTAAATTTGGTCAGTGGCATTTCCAAGATTTCTGTGCAACTGTGTCACAAGTTCATCGAACTTAATTATGGTTAAAAAGTTAGTACAGTTCAGAAAGGAAATGTGCGCTACTGCTATTTGGTATGCCTGGTACATTTGCTCTGATTTTAACCCGGCTGTTTCCTTGTTTTGAAAGCAAGCACTCTCTTTTCTGTTAGGTGATACGGAATGACCAGCTCTTTCCCTACTTTTATTTATTTTTCGGTACTACGGAAGAGTGACCATTGAAAATATGAGACTTATCACGCTCTAATAAATCATGAAATTGTAGCTTCTGATAAAATGTCTCTTGGCATAAAATTCATTGAGAATTGAAATCTAGTTTTGTTTTTATTTGCAGAATATCCGATATATTTGGGTTTTGGAAATGTGCTTGAGCCTCAGCTTTCCTATCGCTTATTGTCACATTATATGCCACTGGGTAAAATTGGTGGTAAACCCGCTTGGTTAAATCCTGTTAATCTTCCTGCTAATAACTCTCTTCTTTGTCGAGTTTGTCTTATTATATGTGTTAAATCTTAATGATAAATACAAAGGAAATCGATTAACGAATTTTGTTTCAGCGCCATGTGCGATATATGAAAAAGCATGATACTGTTTCTGAGTGTGTAGAAGATCTTCACGTGATATAAAATACTGATACAAAGACATATTGATTGACATTTTTCAAACCTTGCGTATTTCTGAGCATTTTTTCCGTGGATTTTGAAAGCTACAAATCTTTACCTTAGCCTAATGATTTCTGAAAATCTGAAAGTCAACATAACAGTTCTTGAAAGCAACAAAGAGGATAAACTTTGATGAATCGGAACTTTCTAATTTAGGTCTGCGAGAAGCCAATGGTATTTTTAATTCAAGTTTATGCTACAAGTCCCAATGACCAAGATTATTCATTTCATCGAACTTTATTTTTCTTCATTTGTCGAAATTCACAGTGTTCACGGGTAAGCTGCTACCATGTGGATTTTATATTTCTGTGATATGTTTGTTTGTTTCTGTTCTTGCCAAAACTCCCGTTTTCTTTAAATTTCTTGGCAAATATATTTGACCAAATACTACAGCAATATTTCAGAGTAATGATGCCAGTAATGTCCGCGCTTTTCGGTGTACCTTGTCACGATTCAATGATTTCTACGCTTCTGAACAACCCATTGATCCTGATCTAGAAGGTGATATCCCGGATCCGTTCTGGAAACAAACTTATCCTCATCTATGTCAAATTTGTGGTTGTAGTGCTACAAAGAAATGTGCCCGTTGTGAATTTACATGGTGCTTTTTCTTTCGGGATTTTTCATATACTAAAAAAGCGAATTTTTGGTTTCCGAGTTTTTCTATTTTTATGTATTTTGAATGATATAAGAATCATCTTTTGATAATTTTAACATAACATCTCCTTTTTGTGGTTTGAGCTCTTGTTCTTGATCGTCTTTTTGCTCTTTTCGGAAGATCACCTGGAAGGTGGCTAAATTTAGTAGAAGTAAGGGAGGAGGAGCAAAATAATCTTTTTTAAGCATTTCTGTTACAGATACGAATTTTTAACTTTAATGCTGAAATAGCGACAAATGCTTATAACTTATTGTTCAGGTACTGTAGCCGTGAACATCAGATAATTGATTGGAGTTCGTCACATAAAAGGGAATGCTGTAAACAGAGTTCAACTAATGAACTCCTTTTTGCAGTTCCTGATAATGAGGGGAAGTAAGCCTTACTGTTGATAATGTTGGAGAAATAGAAATGGCGAATGAAACGTGAAGGGTGGGAGAGTGAGCTGGAAAAAACCGTTAAAAGAAGTCTTTTTTCTTTACGAGTTTCTTGGTACTGAAATAGCGACAAATGCTTATAACTTATCCAAGTTTCTTCTCAGAACTTTAAAAACTTTTTCTCCAGAGACGATGAAAATAGCTGGATAAAAAGGAAAAGAAGCGTTGCAACAAATGCCTTTGTTTTCCCGGAATATGCAATAGAAATGGGTACAGAGCACTTGCCAAGAAACAATCATGTTGACAGTGATGATGATGATGATGATGATGATGATGATGATGATGATGATGATGATGAAATAGTGACAGTGATGAAGGTAGTGCCGAGAAACGCATGGAAGAATACAGACAATATATGAAAAAACATAAGGTTAGATACATGTTTATTGAAAATAATTGTTATATTACCATTCGAAAATCTTATATTGCAATTACTCCCGTGCTGCATCGTTATTGTTATAATCTAGATCATAGGAGATAAAAAATTGGATTGTAAAAAATTCACGAATCGATAGCATCATATTTTGATTTATCATGCTTTATAGTTTGCACTGTATTTTAGTCGATTTCAAGTTCGCTTACTTCTCTTTTTCTCTAATTTGTTGATTTGTAATTTACCTGTGGTAGAGTGATTAATTTTTAAATTTGATTCAAAAATTTTTTCAGACCCCGTGTGATTCTGGTAACGGTGACTTGGAGGATTTAGAAGATTTTGTTGATAAAGACATTGCTTTCAAACACTTTAATAAGGTTCATTATTCACTAAAATCAAGTAGTTTTTTTGGAAATAGATGGAAAAATAGAATGTTCGATAGAGTAGATAATTTAGCAAATG
Source organism: Loa loa (assembly GCF_000183805.2). Classification (NCBI taxonomy): domain Eukaryota; kingdom Metazoa; phylum Nematoda; class Chromadorea; order Rhabditida; family Onchocercidae; genus Loa; species Loa loa. The sequence goes on along the minus strand of NW_018108588.1, from coordinate 18,640 downwards.
TCATCAAATTTACAAAGAAAATGCCATCGATTTTTTAAACGATGCTATGTTAATAGCAGTAACACTCTGAATTTGTGTATGATTGCTTCTGGTCTACAGTTAATTAGGTCTTCGAATATATTTCTAGGTAGTAGCGTTGAATCCTGAGCAAGTATTGCGTTATAGCCGTGGTGGTGAACCGTTGCTGGCAACTGATTATGCACCACCACCTGAAGCAATTCCACCGTGTTCGCTATGTGGATCGGAGCGCCAATTTGAGCTTCAGCTTATGCCCCATCTTTTGACACTTATTGGCGTTGATGATCTCGGCAAAAGTATTGATTGGGCTACATTGATACTATATACATGTACGCAGAACTGTCATGTGCCCAATGATGGCTACGCTGAGGAATATGTTCATAAACAAGATTTTCACTGAATATATAGAGATATGAGAGGAAAATGCTGGAGTTTTCCCCCCAGTAAAAAAAGTGCTACCGAACTTTTGAAGTTTGAAATTTTGAATGTTCATGAAACTTGTGAAAAATCACACCTCTTGCATTTATTAATCAGAGTTTCCTATCACTTTATTTCCTGCTCCTTTTTATGTTCGAGACATTTCAAATTTACTGTGTGAGCGTAAGATGGTGAAGCAATGAAAGCGTGCTGATGGAATCGCCTTGCTTTCCTTCCTCCACTCTTCCCAATCTTTGTTGTCCTTTGAACTGGTCTTTTGTATTAATGAACTTAAGAATAAAAATCGATAAAGTTAATCTTGTAAAGAAGGACGACTGAGTAGTTGTTATTGGTTGTAAAGGACATGCAACTGTCAGGTGTGATAGGTCATTATTAGAGTGACAAATTACATCCCAAAACAAAAATTTCGTTTCCCTTTCGCTTTCGCCATCTCTCTCCTGTTGCATGCCCAGCGGAAGTGAGCAGTTGGACTTTCTGAGTGCCGAAATATAAAATATGGTTTTATGACTGATAGAGCAATAAGGAAATGGTTTTGAGACTCCGAAAGGCCTCCGGCGTGCAAAAGCAAATCGGTACAATGATTTTATGGTCCTTTAATGTTGTAAACTTATTTGTATTTAGCGACATGTGTAGAAACGTAATTTGCAGACAGACAGCATGAAAGGAGTAAGAGTACATCAACAGGTAGAGAGATATGGCTTTTCAATATTTTTTAGCAGACATAGGTGACGATAAATAGATCAGGCATGCAGGCACTGATTCAATGTATCAGGCAATTTAAATTGAAACACTGAAAATCTGACTTTTAAGGACCTACTACTGGACAAACAATATACCTTAGTAATGAGCAATACGAGAGATGGGACAATTGGAAGCGTTCTTACTGTGGTATATCTGGCCAGGCAATAAACAGGAATTGTCTCAGGGGTGGAAGGGAAAAAAGCAATTTTCCTGATGTCTTTTTTTGTACTGAGATCGTACTGAAGGATTTATATGCGTGGTTGGTGGTGACTTGACCGACCCACCTTATCATTTGTAACAAATTAAGCATTTCGTTCTCGTTTGTGGATAATATTGTTGAGCGCTTCTTCGTTTCTGTAAATGATTGCTATCGTTTACACCGTACATGCAGTTCAGGGTTTACAGTAAGCATGAAGTTTCACTGAAAGGGTAAGTGTGAAATGTTTGGGTAATTCGTATCTCTTGCCAATAGTTGGAATTAAAGCTTAAATTGTTGAACTCATTATTTCCTTTTCATTTCATCTAGCTTCTTACCGCTTCAGGATAAGGGCTAGAGCGGAAGAGGAAGGGGACATGACTAATGAGAGAGAGGAAGAGTTATATTGCCTTCTAATTAAGCAGAATGAGGCAAATGATCTACTCATTGATACTGTTGCAATTAATTACAGACAACTGAATTGGCAATTATTTTGTGAAAGCTTTACAAGAAGAAAAATATTATGGGGCAAGGAGTTAGAGAGAGGAAAAAGGAGGTGGAAAGAGGATCTGTATCATTTATGAAACTTTCATGAAAGGAATAGAAAGGAAGGAATAGTGGATGGCGTGGTATGTATGCTTAGTGTCGTATGTCTCGCTACGTGTCAACTACACTATTTCTTGAAATGTTCCGACCAAGAGCTCCACCTATTGGCTGGGAAGGATTGGTTGAGGGCGGGGCTTTTGATCTGAAAGCAAAACTTCCGCGATGAGAATCATCGACAAATTACCGTAAACTTTTGAAATAAGTGGAGGCGAAGTTGAGTTGTGTTGTTGCTCGTTGTCGGGACTGAAAAAGCGATAGGAGACGGCAGATTTCGAAAATCATTCTATATGCTTTTATGCAGTCATTTGATATCGAATCTCTGATTGGTACGGGTAGGGAAAGAAGCAATGGCTGCTCCGGAATATCTGAAAAAACCACAGAAACGGAAGCTGCTAAGGAAGTAGCACTTATTAAAGCCACTGCTACCAAAGATTTTCCGGATGCTGCCGCTAATACTACGAAAGTAAGTACATCAGCAAGTCCGAATTTCGATCGAAATTTGATAAAATCTGAGTTCTTAAGCGGTTCGGCATCATCTCGGCTGCGTCCAGAAGCTTCAACTGTATGTGCAAATAGAACAGTATATTCGGAATCGAAATGTTCAAGTACCGCTTTCCACGCTTATCCCTGCATATCCGATAGCAAATCCCAGTGTGCACCGTCATCTCCATCGGTGTCAGGTTAGCGTCTCTTTAAATTTTGAAAATTAAACCGAAAGTTTTAATGAATTTAGATCTGTGGATTAAATAAACAGTGGAGACGAAAATTACTAAATATCCCAACTAAAGTGTCCCACTGTTCAACAAGAACATATTGGAGTCAGATTATGAAAAATATCTCACTTTCTAAGTAATTCCAATTATATTGATCCTATTTGACGAAACAGATTGAGAATATGAGTGAAAATTAGATGGATTATGGCTAATTATCCAATAATTAAAATATAAGACATTTTAATAGTGCAATAAGATGACTCGTTTGACTTTTCTTTTTCATCAATGATAATCATTTATTGTAGTGAAGTTGACATTAAAGTTGACATTTTTTTTAAACACTACAACAACTTTTTCCTCAGCTCATCTCATTTATTGTTAGCTGACTAGCTATCATAAGATAATTCACTTTTACTGCAATTTAGACTTGATATTTAGATGTTATTCCATTTAATTTCAATCAAATTATCTGCAATATATTCTCCACCTCACACAGTAAATCATCTCAAATAATTTCAAGTAATTTATTAAAACATTTTAAGTATACTTTTGCATAAATTTAATGCAAACTTTATTTTTTTGCATTGTATCATGATAAATGCCAAAATTATGTTTTATTGCCGTCTCTCAGAGGACTTAAGGTTTTGCCGATGGTCGTAGGTTAATTGCATTATTTTTAGTTGACGATCAAATTGCATGACCACAGGGCTTTTGATTAACTAACACGAACACTACCAATACATTATTTGTGAATTATTTTTAAAATCATTGTATCCGTTTTCACTTCCCTCAAATTCTTCTTACACGTTCGCATCCTTTCCGTCTGAAATTTGCGTAGATAGCGGTTTTAAAATCGCAGATATTTCTGTTGAACTTTGACAGTTTTTCGGTATTTGTGGAGTACCCACAACTTTTCCGGTCTGAAAGACTATTTCATTTGGTAGTAATACTAGCTATAGTTTCAATATCATTTTTACGCGCCTTTCGCATTAAAGCTTCCGGAAATTTTCCACAGAAAAACTTTTGGAAATTTTCCCAGGAAAGCCTCTGCAGGGTATACCATCCTCTTCATTGTGGTAAAATAGAATTGACGAATGTTTTTTGATATCAGAAATTGTCTCGGTCGTGTATTTTATCTGAATGTAGTGAATTGCATCCATATTTGGACACACAGAGATCACCTTCTGATCACTGAGGTCTTTAGGAAATGCATAATTATTTGGAATCGATTACCAACTAATTTGAAGTAGTAATTTAGAAACTTTTTCATAAAAGATTATTGTAACAATACACGTAGCAAGTAAATTTAATTATCATCCAAATGTTATGAAATGGAAGAAATAATAGTGATAATTACGCTTTATAATCCGATTAATTAATTTTACCATATCCTGTAGAAGATCACAATTCTGTTACAAATAATAGAACTGAATTTTAATGGAAAGTGAACTCATTGTGTTCTTAAATGTCTTTTATGGAAATTTATGTAGAAAACTCCCATAACCTATCGATGTCTTCTTACTTAATTTTCTTTCAAGACAGTACTCTTTGATGCGAACATTTCTCAGTGAAACAAAGTGATAATAAGATAAAACACAGAAGAGACGTGGCACCACTACCTTTTCCTTCCGAATTGTATTATCAGCAGTGGAGATGTGAACAGGAACTAATAATGGTGCGATTATTTTTTCAAATTCCATAAAGTTTCTAAAATTTAGGGAACAAAATGTAGGCGATAAAAAAGAAGTAAGGGGAAGAACTGAGCTTCTGCAATCAAATTTATAACTATATATATATATATATATATATA
>NW_018108588.1:7236-13704 GCF_000183805.2 Loa loa | reverse complement strand
TAAAGTTAGTTTGTGAAGGTAAAAGAAAACCTAGAACGTACAGAACTATCAGGAGAGAGAGAGAGAGAGAGAGGAATGATTCTGTGAAAAGGAACTCGCCGAAGTGATTCAACCAGTGGCGGATGTTTTTGGTTATTACAGCGATATCCATCAATCCATATATATATGGATGTATGATATTGTTAGTGGAAACAAAGAAATCATCAATTTAACCGACTGGAATAATAAATTAGGTATTGGAAGGGTAAGACTAATTAGTGCAAATGCCAGGCGGGTTAAAAGCAATGGATGTAAAAGAAAGAGATTTAATGAGAGAATGGGAAGAGAGGGAGCATCAGCTGACCTCTTTACAGTGTACTCTTTAAAATTTGAATTTCAAATTCAATCAGTCCTGTTATTGCTTGATTCTATGAATTCATCATTTCGAGATCTTATCAAGTAGTGACTTATATCCATTTCTACTTATACGATGTGTTATCTATTTAATATTATGCAAAAATGAAGAGGACGAAAGTGAGTTTTGCCAACTGATAGATAGTTCTAGATTAAGATAAATCGTCAGTCTCCTTCGGGAGTCTGCTGTCATGATACTTTAGTACGGAACAGAGAAATCTCCAATAGATAGGATATAAGTTGGCTGCTACAAGAGATTTATTTGAAAGAATAATTAAAAATTGAAGTGATGAAAAATATATTTGTTTAACTCATCCTTTATAACAATTCAAAATATTATTTTGAATTACTGACTTCCAAGTTTTAGATTGAAATACTAATTCGCACTTTTGGGATCTTGGATATAATATAATCGCATTCATTTAAAATAACTTTGTATGACACTTTGCTGCTAAAAATTGGTAGTGTGGGAGTAATTAAGAAATTGTAAATTTAGAACTAATTCATTATTGCTTTTTATTCTCACCATTGTTTTTTTATTTCTTTATCAAGATATTTCCAAAAATGTGCCATGATATGATATTAATTGCTTTTATACCTTCTCCATCCCTGTAATAATAGTCAAAAATCTTCTGGCAATCTGAACTTTTAAATTTGTGAAATTTGTATCCATTTTATCTGTAGTTATTTGAAACGTTATGCATCATTTTCTGGTGTTGGATTGGCAACTCTCTCATTTACAACCAGACATGGAAATACGGTAAGTGTATCGCCTGATTATAATTTCCATTTTCGTCTTTTCACCTATTCATGCCAGCGTCTAACATTGACCACATATTCTTTCAAGAGCCATATGCTGCATTAGTATTTTAAGTTGGAATTGCTTTCGCAATTTTTTTTTTCGCCTCTTGTCGATATTTTCGCTTTTATTTTGATATTTTTTAATTTTATTTAATTCATTTTTATTTCTGTTTCTGTTTATATATATATTATACGATTAATGTTTTTTTTTGGCATGAATTATGTGTGAAATTCAGTTTCTGTCTTACCTATTCGGAATGAATAAGTAGTAAGTGTGAAGCTATCCAAGACAAAAGGAATTTGAATAGGCTAATAATACAGAACAGACCAGACTGCTTGTAGAATTTTTGATGATATAATTGGTTTCTGAACAAATGGTACAGGATGGCGGTATGAGTAAACATAAGATTTACATGTCGTAAAAATGATATAATTGCTATATGACCCTGATAATAAATGTTATGGAAACAATAACATAATTATATTTGGATGGACCCAACAGCCATTTCTAACGCCTCAGGAATAAAACAGAATTGAATAGAATGAAATATGATTAAATGGGATTGTTACAGTATGATAACAATTGTATCCATACTCTAATTTGTCTGGAAGTGGGAGAGTGCATTTTGCTTGAAATGACAATAACGGTGCTCGTAAAAAGTTCGTTGAAGAGGAACCGCAAAGGAGCGATAACGAAATTATCGAATGTGCAATTGCTCCTCGCCTTGTCATGGTGTTTCTTTTCCTCATACCTATCCCGTGGTTTACGCGCACAACAGTGACACAATTACCTTTAACTTCGACGTTTATCGCACTAATTGTTTTGCGATAAGAGACGACCTTCATTAAAATTAGCAATGAGAAGACAATAATCGTCCTAAGAGCCTATTTAAGATGCAAACTCTTAGTACTACCATCGCTTCTTAATGGTCCACGGATTTCTTCGGTTTGATTGTTTCACTGAATAAATCCGGGCTATTCAAGCTTTTCTTTTTTCCTGTAACTTCAGTGAAGCGAAGCTTTCAAACAAGTAAATTAGGTGAAAGTTAGGTTACGTTAATGAGTCTCTTAGTTCTCTTGGATGTAATTCTACTTAAATTTAATTTCCGGTTTCCAACTACTTTAAATGCAAAGTTTCATTTCATTTCACCACTTGTTAAATTTAAAAATACTAACGACATAAACATATTTACAGCAGAATCTCGTGATGATGGTGCAATGAGGCGCTATCGAACAGCGTTTAGCCGTGAACAGATTAGCCGACTAGAAAAGGAATTCGCACGTGAGAATTACGTATCACGACCAAAAAGATGTGAATTGGCGACGCAACTTAATTTACCTGAGGGTACTATAAAGGTAAGGGAAAACCAGGATCTTCAATCGCTTTGGTCATTTGATTATTGCTTATTGCTCATTGAAATAACACAGTGATTTGTTTCATCTGTGAATCTCCTCTGCGACAACTAGCACTGCCTTCTATACAGTTTGTGATATCTTGTCTGCTAATAGCTGTTGAACGAATGTCTCGGATTCACTGTATTTTTGTTACCCAGCTATAATGCTTGCGGTGTAATGCTTTTGTTCGGTACAATTAGTATAATCATGATAATGCTTATTAATTTCCTCGAAGCATTAGTTTAACATCTACTCGTATGTTCTGTCGCACAATTAGAATCAAAGTTTAACTTTTTGAAAATGAAAATCGAGGTTTTTATTTATTTTTTGGCATTCATAATTCAGGATGATGCATGATTAATGGGACTGCTTAAAGTCACTTCAGCGAAACCAACGATTTTACTAAGCAACTTCTAAAAGCAGTTACTGTAGATTTAGTTAGAATTATTCCCCATGAGACGTCAATTTGTAAGAGAATGCTTTGCGAGAGCAAAATGAATTGAGTTAAATGATATTGAAATCATATGCCTTTTTTCTAAGCCTTTCAGTTAAACAGCCTAAATCCTAGCAACTAATTTATTTGGTTTCTGAAAGATTTCAATACTCTATAGTCAATCTTCTGCACTTTTCGTATTTTAATTGCTTACGGAGACTACTGCTTGCCTTGTCATTTTAAGCCATCATTCTTGTTATCGCTGTTCCTGACACGTGACCGGTCTGACATAGGAAAAGCGAGGGTAAAAGTGAGAGAGAGGGAAAAAAAGAAGCAAGAAGAAGAGAGGGAAAGAAAATGAAATTTATAAATATTTCGGAACAATCTCCAATATTTCGTGCACATCCCTCTCAAAATTGATAATTTATCAAAATACTATCTATCCTTTTCACTTTATAGGCATCCTAAAACATTCACTAATTCTTCGCTTTAAATTATCACCACTTATTAGAATAGTTTATTCCCTTTGATAACATGTTATATTTAAACCAAAATTCCATCAAAGCAACAAACGACATTTCGTTAAATATCAGGAAAACAGATATTCGCCGGAAAGACATAAGCATCTTACTCATAAATCAGTCATGATGCAAATGATGACCACAATCAAGGCAGTCCTGATCAGGAAGGATCAACGAGCAGCTGCTTAAACCTTCAACTTCATGAATAATGAATCTGCAAAACTTCCGCTGATATCTCTCAAATTGAGAGGGGTTTTTTTCAGATGGTTATCAATCCCTTTTTCTTCTCATCTTCTTCATTCTAATTCTTCTTTATTTAATTCTCAAAACTCAGCTGAGAGATTCTTCGGGTACTTTCATTTCTTGAATCAATAATTCGAAAAATGAATTTCAAAGCTATCTGCTAAAAAGGATAGTATGTGCTACTCGGGTGTTTCGTAATAACGACAAAGAATTGCGTTCATCAAAGTGCTGATATTATCTCATTAACTTTTAGCGAAGGATCAGAGTATCAGGAATTAGAAGGAGTGTAGGGAGAGATGAAAATACTGGTGTTAATATAGTGATAAGGATAGCAACGTCAACTGAGGTAATGATCCGATTAGTAAAACTTCAAAGCATCGGCTCGGAACTTGCCTACATGATAATTCTGTCCCACTTTCATCTTTATTTCTTATTCAATTTATTTCTTTTATTTGTATGTTAAAAAAAACACTTCAGTAATCCTTGGATCTCTGCTACAGAATCTGAACAGTGAAGTTTTAAAACTGTTGTCCAATACTCATTTAATTATAAAAGAACATTACAAAATATACCAAATGTCATCTTCATCCGGAAAATAATTAGATTTGGATGCATTTCCAGGTATGGTTTCAAAATCGTCGTATGAAAGATAAAAGACAGAAGATGGCATCTCTACATTGGCCATTCTTCGATCATCATGTTACCGCATATTTTCTTAATCCATTTTGTTATGAAGCTTGGAGGTCATCTCTGATACCTAAATTGTGTGATCCGAGGTTAGGCATTTTCGAAGAATTTGAAATTTGAATTCTTCTATCATCCATCCATCTTTCAACAAAGCATGAAATAGGCATCCAAAAGTAATGCAATGATAGTGGCTGACAACAACGAGTTTGAATGAAATTCTCTCCAAAGTTTTTATGCGGTACCTTGGGTGAAGATTCGTGCTAAGTATTAATACTAACCTTTGATAATCAGTTAAAAAGAGCCGTATGATAATATATAACGAATGTAACATTAGTGCCATAAGGTTTAATCCCTTGTTCAACTGTGCAGCATTTAGCGCATTGCATTCAGCGTAACGAAGTCTTCGGATGTTCAATGCATTGAAAGCAAACAATAGTGAGGTTATCCGCTTTTTGAATTCCTCAGTAATTTATTTTTAAATCTTAAACTTTAAAACTGGACTCTCGGAAAACACTTGCAGTATTACACGTCCATTTCTTGCCACCGGTGGATCATTGCTCGGCTCAGTAGCAGTAGGAACAGGAGCAAATGTGGGGATAATACCTCGGCCAACAATATACGCCAATCCGACTGCTACCAGTGTCGAAGCAACTCGAGATCGTAATCAAGAACCGCACGAATCCATGTCTCTACAGTCACCTTCTGAATCAAAGTCATTCTTATGATTCGTAGATGAATCGACAGGAATTTATGTCGCATATAAGAATGTGACATCCATACTTTTGCATATTTAATATGTTGAAATGATAGAAGAAATCGTTTAAAATGGATGCCATTGTTCAAGTCACTCTTATTTTTGCGGATTGCTGGACCGTTTCTGGAAATGAGTATAACTTAGTATAAAACTTATAAAAATAGGTGAAAACTTCAACTAAACGATGCTTTAATTTACATAAGGGAAAACGACACTTATGCCAGACTCAACGCAAGTGAATATTTAACAGTGATATCTTCGGTGAGATTGAGTAAATTATACGAAAATGCTCTAATGAGCAGCTAATGGAATGGACTGCAATGAAGACTGAATTTATTGCTCTTAGAAAACTATTAGTTTAATTCTAACTTTTGATCTGTAATTTAACCAAAAGTTAAGGTATTGCAGATTCCTACCACCTCTCAGCTGGTTTTAATCACATTTCTAAACTTTTGATTCAAGAAATAAATAGGAAGATAGTGTAGAAGTTTAGGGACCATGCCATGAAATTCCTATTATTAATAACCAAATGCAAAACCATGATAGGAGAATTTCAAACAGTTGTTTCAAACAGTTGTAATGAATTCCACGCAACCGTATTTCAAACCCGCTCCATTCCCTTCAATTCTCAAAGTATGTAGGATTGCACTTCACAGACAGACGTATAAGTCTAACAGGCAATGTGTAATCTTTGTCCCGATCTATCACTATAACTATCAGGACTCATAGAAAGTTTTACAGGTTAAAATGACATGCTTTAACACTGTTATCTGAGTGCTATGAATTACTTTGTGCTTCCGAATGTATTAACTTTAGCAACTTCTGTTACATTGTTGTATAAAGTTCCGACCAAATGTCCGGATATTCCCCTCTTTATACTGCAGTCATCAGCAAACAAAAAAAAAAAAAAAAACAAAGAATGAAAACAAAAGAATGGGACAAAGTAGAATGTAAACATAAAACCCACAAACCGACGATTGCAAGTACTTTTCAATTCCCAGCTAGATGAAAAGCAAGGTTATAAGAGCTTAAAATAAATGAAGATCAGTCTACTGCGAAATATATCATTTATATCACAAAACTACCTAGAAGGCCCACCATGATGAAAGTGGTAGGCTAAAATGTCGTTTAGCTTTCAGAAATATGAAATAAAAAGCTCCAAAAGAAATTAAATTCTTAAATATATATATATATATATATTTGAGATATATATATATATATATATATATATATATATATAT
>NW_018108588.1:0-6607 GCF_000183805.2 Loa loa | reverse complement strand
ACAGTTACCATCCATAGATAAATTTCGAATTCACACTTCTTACCATGGGATAAAAAGTGACCTTTTTTAGAGATTACAACTTCAGTGGGCGACCAACCAACGGGGTATGTAGTTTTGGTGCTCATTTGCTGACCGCGTGATTCGTATCTAGGTTGTTCTTCTTGTGGGATGTAACCGTCCTTTACTCTTCTTGCCTTTCTCCACGTTCCATCAGCACGTTGTGAAGCTGCTATATATGTTTCACCTAAAATGTGCTTTTTCTTACAAAAAGCAAAAGGATTATCGATATAAGCCAGTGCAATTCCCCATTATTGCAAGGAACGAAAAGTACCATTTGAAAACTATGTGTCTAAACAGTAAACCTAGTCAACTCCTGCTGCAAATACTCCGACTAAATGGACTTATATATGCTGCAGTTAATCATAGATAGAGGAAACTTAAGCACCGTACTGACTCACCAGTTTTAGTCTTTATACGAACATCTCCAACGAAACCTTTTGATGACATAGTAACATGTATCCCTCGAAAAGACCGATGAATACAGGTATCACAATCCAATACCTGAAAGGTGAGATGTTGGGAATAATACAAACCTTCTTCTCAGATTCCTAAGCCTTGTAAACTGCGTCATTTAACAATGAGTCAAAAAAAAAAATCAGGAAAAATTTCATATCAAGAATATCCTCTCCATTTTTTGAGTTCTAATATTGAAAATGGAGACGAGTGGATATTGTTAGTGCATTCGTCCGTCAATAATAAAAGCAACACTTCCCTTGAAAAACAAGTCATAATAGGAAAATATAATAAACCGGAATGTATTTACCCATCTATTCATCCATCCACAGAAAGAAAATGAACAAAATGACTTCTGAATTAGTATGCACCAAGTGCAAACTTTATTCCCCGTACGACATGCAAAGAACATGAAATAAAGAAAAGTGAGAAAAAAAAGAAAACAAAAAACCATAAATTAGAGTAAACCATGAACGATCCTAACGTAGGAATCATTTTGTCTTACCCATGCTACACATTTTCATAGGAAAGCATTTGATGCAATGTGACAAAATACACGTAAAACGTGTAAATTTACAATTACTGATATCACTATTTTGCGAAATTTCATAACCAAAATACACACGTAAGAATATACATCGCCTTGATTAGCAGGAGTTATTAGTTGTTAAAATCAACAAGATAACATATTCATTTTCCTTTCCGCCCCAGTTTAATGAAGTTACTGGTAACACAGACGATTATACACTGTTACAGGAACAGCCTTGCTGAAGACGTCCTGTGGTAGCTTTGTCTCACATTTTGGTTTGGAACCACAGTGATTTGCGAAATAACAACACAACGTGCCACAGTTCGAAAACAACAGATAATGAAGCAAATGTATAATTTATACAACATCATCATCGAAATTCTTGAATTTCGTATTTTCAATTTCGCACTTAATAGAATATATAATCACAGATCTATACGAATATACAATAAATAAAAGTAAATGAAGCAATAAGAAACAAAAAATATAGCAGCAACTCAACGTACGTAGAAATGGATATACAGGAACAAATAAAAGTACAATGTGATCAGAAAGAAGATGCAAAAGAGGAGAAACAAAGCTAATGTGAAAATTTTTCATGCAAATCAATTCATAAGCTCCTCAATAAACATGGAGCAAGAAGGAATTCGAAATGCACCCACAAACACTGATGACCACGTAATAAGTTCTACAAGTGAAAAAGTTTAAAAAACATCCCGGATGTTTTCCCATAGTAGAACACGATCAAAAACAGACGTGTATTCCTTTAGAAAATAAATTCATAAATCACAAAGAGAATGAAAAATGCTATAACTTCCGCTTCACCCGAATTTAAGCAAATATCTTAAAATGAAGAAAAATGACAGAATGAATATCCTGGATACCTAATGAAAACAATGAAAGTTAAGAACTTGTAGCAGCTGTTAGCACGGGACGGCTTAACGATCTACACTATTCATCTCTTTCGCTATAATGACTAGTAATCACAAGCAATTTTCAGAGTTTTTCTCTTAAAAAACTAGTTTTCATAAATCCCATACATAAAATCTAAGCTGCAAGTATTTCCCGACCTGAATTTACTTGGTAATAGCCACTTTAATTCATACTTGATAAAAAGACAAAAAAGAAATTAATAAATACCCTTTCGTCAGTCTATCAAATCAGGATTGATCACATCGCATCGATCTCCACGACAATGTGGGCAATACCACTTACCTTTCGGTTTCTGCCTCAATTGGACACATGGAAAATGATACCACTCGTTACATTTTTTATTTTCACAAAGAATCATATCACCATAAGAAACCTAAATAAATTTAAATTATGCAAAGGAGAGGAAGATGGCAAATTTGCATTAAAATAATGTGGCATCGGACGAAAAAAAAATAAGATGAAGTCTGTTTTTTCATTGTATTTATGATGTAAAAAAAAAAAATTTCTTTTAAAAAAAAGTTAAAAAAATAATGATATATATACACACTTACTTGCCGACAGAGACAATACAAGGGATCGAGATTATTTTCGTCCTCTGCTGTTTCTGCTATAGCAGAAGTTGCTTGGCGAGGTTTCCTCGGCAAACGCGGTCTTCCTGCACCGCGTTTCTTTTGCATCGAACGCCCCTCACTCATTTCCGATACTTTTATTTTCCTGCGACGTCCTGATAAATACTAAACAGGAACAATTCAAAAATCAAGAATTCAAATTTAATTTTGGATGATGCTAAAGAAAATGTTAATAGAAAATTACGAATCCCAACTTTTAACTTGAAAATAAAGTAAAATTCGACATTATTATGTAAACAAGAAAGCTTACTTATCAAAAAAAATGGCTCCAGTGATCTAATAAGACTATTGCTCAATGAAATTTAACTTACGTGATGGTTCATTTTCAACTAGCAATGACCAGGCACTATCACCCACACAGACCTAATCATTAAATGTAAAAAAAGCTTTACAGTGGAATCTTCATGCATACACAATAGTGACTTATTAAAGGAAAAGAGAAAAAAAAATTTTTTTTGAAAGTAGACTACTCAGACGAAAAATTTTAGAAATAAATGTCAACCTGATCTGATACTGCCGGTGGAGAAGGAGAATCTTTTCCCTTTCCTTTTACGACAGATTGGGATCGTGTGTCTCTTTCAATCCGACGTATATTTTCTCTTGGAGCATGACGTTTTGATCGAGGCCCTTTTGGCTTGGCTACCGGTTCTAAAGAAATGACATTTCGTAGTAATTAACGGATTAAAATTTATACATAAACTTATACAGTAAATGCAAGAAACATTTAATAATCGAAACCGGTATTATTATGGATGAGTGAATAGCTGTGAGAACGAAGAATAATTGTATCGTCATATCTTCTAACTTTCTTTTTTTAGAACAAATTAAATTTTGAACCAAAATCGCTAAAAAGACCGCAAAATCACAGCATCAGCTTTATAACGAAAGCATTCATGCTAGGATAAATGCGATCATGATATTAAACAGGCAGGATAGTTATTTTTAATGAAATTTGAAGAAAATTCATTGAAGTAAATTTTTTCTCCCTCTCTTTTTCATCTTTTGGTCTTGTTTTTCTTATCTTTTCACTTTTCGATCCCATCATTTAATTTCTCTTGCTTTCTAATTATAAGTCCACTGACTTCTCCCTCTTCTCTTTCGCATTGCTACCTTCTGCGCCTCTCCCTTTTCGACAACAGATTCTAAATTGATGATAATTCCTATTCAATCATTTCGAACTGAGCTATCCAGCATTTTAAATTGCAAAATTGAATTTCTTTCGAGAAAAAAGAAAGCATAACACAAAGCATCTTTGCAATCAATGAAAAGTTATCTTCTCTATTTCCAAATTTGGCAGTGTTTCCCAGTCACAAATTTTTCACTTAAAACAGCTCACGCTTGCTTTGTTGCGGATCAGTTTGTCGACCAATCAAGTTTTGCAACTTCGTGTCTACGTCAAACATGACGCCTGACTTCCAAAATGCTAGGTGTTGCGCCATACGTAGCTCGTTTTCCAAGGTATCAAACATTTCATCAACTTTTTCGCGACTCATTTCCATCTTAAAATTTACAGATAATAAAAGTTTTTCATTTTCAACCAGATTAATATACTATTAGGTAAAAAACGAACAAAATCTTGTTTTTATGAATAACTGATATGGTTCAGCTTTATCGCAAGGAACAAACTTGAAGAACAAAGAAAAAAAATTCACATTTGCCTTGAAAATACAAAAGAAAATCTGATCTTATGAAAAGAATTTATTATTTTACTTCGTAAACGGAATACTAACCAGTCCTTCATTTAAAGTAACCTGAATTCTCTCTACTTCTCGCATGACCGCTTGGTAGACGACATCTAATTCAGTCATTTTTTGCAGCGGCTTCTGAATTTCCTTTATATTTAAGGTCGGAAAAAATACTGAATATCAAACTATGCAAATCGAATAATTTAAGACGTCATAAGACAAAAAAAGCATGATTCAGTAGGAAAAAGATGACCTTTTGTTCCACAAATTCGCCGGTAAAATCAAAAGTAAAGTTACAGCATATCTTTTAAATAACATGTACAACACAACTATGCTCGGTACTGAACTAAAATTGCATCAGTATACAGGCAAAAAGGCCAAAGTAACAGTGTTGGTTAACGACTGTAAATTTTAACGATCTGGTAACATTTGTTACTAGTCTAAACAATCTATAGTTGCATTTCTGTACCGAAGGACTGTCATTCCTCTCCTTAAACCTTTACTGATATCTTCAATTGTAGAAAACTCTCAATATCTAAAACTCCAACCTGGACTATATCTACTGCATCAAATAGGCGTTTAACGAGATCTTTCGCATTAGGCGGCACACTGTCGAACCCTTCATAACTTGTAGACGGCTTAATTCCATCCATCTTAAACAATCTTATCTCACCATATCTCGACACAACTGGACATTTCACAAAAACTGAAAATAAGCAAATCACAATAAACCATGAAACTCGATACATTAAATTAATTAGTCATTGCATACAAACATATAAAATAGTGACGGTCCTTAATCCCAAATTTAATCTCGCCAACATAATGAGATAAAAACGACCGTAGCAATGACATATGCTAAAGGCTAATCCTAGAAAATCTGAAGTGATCCAAGAAGAGACTTGATTACACTCTCCCGTCTGAGATCAGATCGCCTACATTCTATACGAGTGCTGCAAGAATTACGTAGAACGGTAGAAGAAACGTTATTCTGAACCATTCCAAAAGTAATGCAATAGGAGAGCGAAGCTACAGTGACTAGCAGATCGATACACTCTATGACCAACTACTGAGATTGATTCTAGAGAGGAAAGAAGCTGAACAAAATAATATGGTTAATGTATCATTACAAATCAAAAAAAAGAGAGAAAAAACTACTAGTAAGTAGCAAAATTTGGAGGCAACTATTCGAGAATTTCTCATCGGTATCGACAGATTTTAAAAGAATTATGAACAGTAACAGTACTTAATAACATTCAGAGAAATGCTAATATCGGTTAATCTACCCAACGAATTTCTCAACTCATTGAGTAACTTTATCCAAATCCGCCACCTCTATTCGGTATGAAATATCGCAAATAGTATTTGCACCCTGACCCAATCTTGGTGCGCTACAGCCATCGGGTGCCCAATGAAAAAAATTCATCTCAATGTTACTTGGTTATACAAAAAAATTAGAAATGGTGTCGGCTGTTCACGGCCACATCAGTTATTCACAAAAGTAAGGTTTCGTTTGTCTTTCAGACTAATGATGTATCAAGTTAGCTGATAGTTACTGATTTTAACAATATGTGAAATTGAAGATTCGCAGATATCGCAGCGTGAATGCTTCTGTCATAAAGCTGGTGCTGTGACTTTTAAAGTCTTTTTAGCGGTTCGTTTCTGACAGATTTTTCCTTTCATTCTGCTACATTTAAACTAAATCCTGATTAATTCCCTGCCCAACATTTTTCTAAATAGCACCAACTCTTTGTCTAAGAGAACGGTCATTTCATGATTAATGGTGAAATATAGATAAAAGCGTGACACTTCTGATTCATTCATCGATCATTTCGAGAAATACCATGTCAACAAAAGGTTTCGTTGGAGATGTTCGTATAAAGACTAAAACTGGTGAGTCAGTACGGTGCTTAAGTTTCCTCTATCTATGATTAACTGCAGCATATATAAGTCCATTTAGTCGGAGTATTTGCAGCAGGAGTTGACTAGGTTTACTGTTTAGACACATAGTTTTCAAATGGTACTTTTCGTTCCTTGCAATAATGGGGAATTGCACTGGCTTATATCGATAATCCTTTTGCTTTTTGTAAGAAAAAGCACATTTTAGGTGAAACATATATAGCAGCTTCACAACGTGCTGATGGAACGTGGAGAAAGGCAAGAAGAGTAAAGGACGGTTACATCCCACAAGAAGAACAACCTAGATACGAATCACGCGGTCAGCAAATGAGCACCAAAACTACATACCCCGTTGGTTGGTCGCCCACTGAAGTTGTAATCTCTAAAAAGGTCACTTTTTATCCCATGGTAAGAAGTGT
>NW_018108587.1:54450-55628 GCF_000183805.2 Loa loa | reverse complement strand
ACAATAATAGTAATAATGGTTATGATAAACCATCATTTTATAATTTTTTTTTCTTTTTTTGACAATTGTTCCCAACTACTTCTGTTTAAACCTGCAATTCGTGATAAAAATAATGAGGTTTAATTTGAAATGAAACTTATTTGCAGGTATAAACATAAATATGAAGAAGCTATGAATAATTTAATTGTTTCGTATTGGAAAGAACAATCATCTACAGTGTAGCGATCTATCTACAGCCAACTAGTTTCATTTATAGTCTCAACTAGAAAGCCAATTATTTATTTTGTTCATATTTTATCATTTTAAGTATTTTTTCTTAAATTTAACAATATTGTTTTTAGGAGTTTTATTTAGAAGTATTATTTTTTTTTCAATATGTTATAGTCAATGAAAAGGATCAGAAAGTAGTCTTGATTATCTGCCATCATAATTTGATTTAATTACAATGTAATACAATAAGTTCCAGAATATTCGTGATAGTTGTTTCGTTTACTCCCTCTTGCAGTTAACAAACACTCTTCAATGTGATATAGTCAATTAAAAAGAAATATATGGCTCAGGATATTAGCATGGAATGGTCACTTTGCTTTGCTTTGGCTCAACTTCTTTGAAGTATTTTTTTCAGAATGTTAATTACCCTATTTACATATTTCACGAAATCACTTCCTTACTTTTATCAGAAAATAAAAATCCTCGCTTAAGTGTCATAGAACTTAGGCTATAGATGTGCCAATTTTAGGCTCATCAATTGCCTTGGGATTAGTTATTTAATTTAGTAGTTTATGGGACAGAACTAAATGTATTCCATGAAGGATTCATGTGTAAGTAACCAAGTGGCTTATTAAAAATTGCTAATAGATTAATTTGCCCATATAGTATGAAACCTGCGATAATTAAACAAATGACAATGTGGTAATGTGCATCGTGACAAATTTACCAATGGAAAGTACCTAGGTATTCAAGATTGTCAAAATGACATGCTACCAGTTGCGCTTTTGTCACACGTTTGCAGACAGTAGATTGCTCGCATGGAATTTTCAAACTAGTTGAGTATTTGTTATACCTCGGGCCATTTTTATATTGTTCGAAAGATGAGTCATGTATTGAAAGGTTGCTGAAAATTTGCATGGCCTTCAAACAGTAACGATTGTCATATGCTTTTGTCATGAAGGATTGTG
>NW_018108587.1:46603-54089 GCF_000183805.2 Loa loa | reverse complement strand
TGTGTAAGTAACCAAGTGGCTTATTAAAAATTGCTAATAGATTAATTTGCCCATATAGTATGAAACCTGCGATAATTAAACAAATGACAATGTGGTAATGTGCATCGTGACAAATTTACCAATGGAAAGTACCTAGGTATTCAAGATTGTCAAAATGACATGCTACCAGTTGCGCTTTTGTCACACGTTTGCAGACAGTAGATTGCTCGCATGGAATTTTCAAACTAGTTGAGTATTTGTTATACCTCGGGCCATTTTTATATTGTTCGAAAGATGAGTCATGTATTGAAAGGTTGCTGAAAATTTGCATGGCCTTCAAACAGTAACGATTGTCATATGCTTTTGTCATGAAGATTGTGTCATACGCTTTTTTCATGAAGGATTGTGACAATTCAGAAACAGACATTCCCAAAATGAATTCTACTCAACTGTTCTAACCCCTCTCCACTTATCATTCATATCTGTCTCTCTGATGATTACACATTGTTCAGTGTCATTTCATTGTCATGGATTGACATCATCGACAAAGAGAGATATAAGCGCTCAAAAGAGACTGCTGTCAAGTAAATGAGCCAAACTTTACCGTCGTTCAATTCATTTTTCATTTATAGACTGAAAGAAATTTGCAGACGATACTTCTCTTGAATTGTCATTTTTCTTTGCATCAAGATGAAATTTATTGCAAAGATTTTGAAAATTTACGATGCATTTACGGAATCTTTTGGGGTATTCCTCTGCTATCAGTCAATTTCTCCCAATGAATTAGCTAAAAATATGAAAAAAGATTGATTAAAAGACAAACAAATTGTGCTAATTCAATTATCATCACATTGAAATGATTTTTCATAAACAACGGACAATCAACATTTCATCAGATAACAGTATATTACATCTTTTGTACTAATTTTAAAATAAAACTAAAACTATCAAATGATCTGAAGATGATTTGAGGAAAAAAAATTATCATTCAAGACTATATTTGATAATTTTATAAGACTATATTTCATAATCGTAAATTGAAAATTAAATATTTAGATTGAAATTTAAATGCAACATTAGTAGCGTAATTGAATAGCATAAGCCAATTATTGCTTGTAATATTGGCGGTACTTATTGCAAATGGAAAGCGATAAGCTATGAAAAGTTTTTACTTTTTTTTTTTTTTAATTACACAAGAAAAATTTTTTGGAAGAGATTACCTTTTACTCTGAAAAGATTTCATGTGCTTACTTTTTTATCCATACATTTGTTTTTTTTTTTTGAAAATATTTGAAAACTCGGTGAAATTTCATGTTAAACATGCAGAGTAACACGAATTTATCAGTATGATAAATAACATCATGTTAATTTATTGCAGATACAGATGATAAGGTTATACTTTATAATTATCATTAAATTAACCTGCTAATTGTTCTCATGTTACATTCAAGTGATCTGTATGATAAGCAATATCATGTTAATTTAGAAAATATTGAAAGTGGAAGTAATAAGGTGATATAGTTGATGACCATAATCATATCATCCTGCTAATTGTTTTTATTTTACATTCATTCACTTTATCTTAAATTAGTTGTTAGCAAGAAACTGCTATATTCAGTTATTTATATGTATATATGAAATCATTATGAATTCTACTGAACAGATCACGCTTGTATTAAATAAACTTTAGCAGATTTACCGTATTTGTCAGTTTATGGGAAAATTTGTGATAGTGGTTGCCGTAATAAATAACTTTTGTTTAGAAGTTATTTATCATTGGTAAGTCGAAAGATATTTGCATAAGTAGGATAAAAAAAAGTGATAAGATTAAAAAAAGTGATAAAAAAGAAAAAAAGTGATAAGTGATAAAATGATAAAAAAAGTGATAAAAAAAGTGATTAAAAAGTGATAAGTGATAAAAAAAGTGACAGTAAAAAGAAATAAAAAGTGATAAGAAGAAAAAGTGATGAAAAGTGATAAAAAATGATAATAAGTGATAAAAAAAGTGATAAAAGAGTAAAAAAAGTGACAAAAAGGATTGTCTTTTGCTTATCAAAAAACTGAGTAGATATTTCTTTGAGATATTCTGGTAATCTTAGATCAACGATCATCGATTACAGGTCAACGATCAACTGTAGATCAATGATCGATCCTATAAAAAATTTTATTTTTATATCATTTTTTCATCAAAGATCACCACAATTCTAGGATAAATTTTGCAATGAAAAAGTTGAATAGTCTTTAGTATCATCGGATTTTTAATCACTTTAATTACACTATTAACATGCTCATTTTGATATCTTGTTATGGACCTAAAAATGTTAATGCAATATTATAAAAAGATTGGAAACATTTCCACTATCCTTGTTTATCAATTTTCATGTCAATCGATAGATCGATTGTGATCGATCTGAAATCAACGTAATCAAATCAATAGATGCATTGAAATGGAAATGATTTGATGATTGGTAAAATTTATTTTATGGAAATAAGGATGTGGTAACATATGTAATCACGAGTAATCTGCTTTTAAGATAATAATAAATGCCATCATATTCAACTTTACGCATTTATCTACTAGTCATTGACCAAATGACCATTCTGATTATTTGATATATTACTATGTTTATTGGCAAAAAAGTGTGTACATCTCCTTTTCATTGCCTGAGAAACAGTAAAGAGAGAATTTCGATTTTTATCAGGCAGAGTTTTCCGTAAATGGACACGCACATAAGTTTTTTTTTTTGTTAACATATTTTAAAACCTCAATTAAAATATCCTTCCTGTGTTATGTCATTTTATGGCCATAAAATTAGCCAGCAATAAGACCAATATCAAATTACAATAGCTTCATGTCTTTATTAGAACAAGACTAATTATGACAAGTAAAATTTGATCTTTTGTTGATTTCAAAAAAAAAATTAGGAAAGGATATTTAATCATTACTCCCAAAATTGATAACTGAATACTTCCTCCTTTTCTAATTCATTGATCAAGATGATCAAAACGAAAAACCAAATATAAATTCAATGACATTATGAATGAAACTAATATAAATACTATATAACCTTCAGTTACAGCTACTAAAAGCATACTAAAAGAAAAAAAAATGGAATTTTTATAAATTCAACGATTTAAAGATGGAATAAGAAAATATAAAGATCAAAATCAAAATTAATAGGTGACATGTCCTTTCTCAAAAACTGCAATTGAGATATCGCATAACATGTAATTGAAAAATTGCAAACAAATATATTAAAATAAGTTTAAACAAAAAAAAAAAGATTAAATGAAAGCAATTTCATCAACAACTATAGAGACCAATAGATGGAGAAAATAAACCGAACTTAATAAATTTCAAAAAAAAAGGAAAAAACTGCAATAATAATAATAATAATAATTAATAATAATAATAATAATAATAATAATTAATAGTAATAATAATAATAATAATAATAATAATAATAATAATAATAATAATAATAATAATATTTCTGGAATCACAGATAACCCTTATATTCATTGGGAAATCGCGGTGATGCAAAATTCTATATAGTGTTTTCTATCTCAACATATGCATATTTTTCAGGTAAAATGCTTTTTTTTTTCAGGTAATATAATTCAATGAATTCCGAATTATTTTTTTAAGGGGGAAAAAAAAAGTGGGGCGCAATCTTCCCACACATGATAACATCAATTTCAATCATCCTTAAACATGAGATCCATCTGATAGCGTCAATTCTTTCTTCAATAAAAGCCAAAGCGCAATTATACGAATACAATAATGGTAATAAAAAATATCATCAAAAAAAAAAAAAAAAGTTAGATAATAATTTCTTACATTAATAAGATTAATTATATGGCCTTTGAAAAAAAAAAAATGTACTTAAAATAAAAGTAAATTACATAAAGATACAAATAATTAACCAATCTAATTAATATTATTTAACTGCATAACAAACAAACAATAAATTTTAAATTAAACATTAACAGTAATTAATTGATATGATTTTCAACAGATCAAATAGTATTTGAATTCATTTTCATACTACGTGCTCTTGAGCAGATACTAATAATAAATGATATATTGAAATATTATGATAAAATTGAATTAAGGGAAAATGAAATGGAACATTTATAGGATAGAATAAATTGAAAAAAACTTGAATGCTTTCCGGATTGTATGAATTTATGGAGGTTGTAGCATCGGACATCTGACCATTGGTCACTGCATATGGTTGCTTGGAATAGTTCCCTTAAAAAAAAAGAAAAAAAGAAATGAATATATTAATTTTGGATTGATTAGAATAAGCTAATGAAAAGAAGAAAGATTGATGAATGTCAGAGGATAAATTTTAATTTTTTATTCCTAATAAAATCTCCATCAATCATTTTACTAGCCTTATAATGTTAGCATTAGGAATGAATTGTTAAAGTTAAGAAGCCAAAAGTTACATCATCTCAAAAGTCTAAGATCAAAGATTATGATAAGGATTATTTCAAAATTTTAGTAATATATTTGCATGCATATGAAAGATTAATAAAGTATTAGTTGTTACTTACAACTCTAATGATCATTGTCATGCTAATTCTGATTGATTTTGGATTTAATGGGATACTGTAGATTGTGATTTAGCTTCAATAATTCCTAGAGGTAACTTTTGGATTGTTACTTAAGGAAAGATGGATTTATGTGAAATAAGTAATGTTAATATGTATTAATATTTGGATAGAAGCCAAAAATAGATGCTATTTTTTCTAGATTTAAATTAGCCTGTTATATTTCTAGCCATATGAGAACCATTGTAATCTAATATAATTTGGATTATTCTATGAAATATGCTTAATTATTGATGAAATTTGTTGTTGAATTTTTTGAAATGTAATTTTTAAATTATTTCATGTATGCATTGTAAATGAAATGGAAGGGTGAAAGGTTAATTAGCGTCAAATTAGGAACTATTCATCATCCCTATTACTTTCTCCTTGCCCAACTTTTTGCGTTATTTAACTATAACATTATTTGCCAGTTTTAGTGTAATATAGTAGGTCTTGTTTTTTTATTTAAATGCCTAAAGAATAACTGTTAGTAAAAGAGGTCAAAGGATTGTTTAAATGAATTTGCAAAGTTTAGGAATAATTCCAAGAAATTATCCTAAACAAGTATCACTAGGAAGGATCTATTGACAATATTAAACAACCTATCTGGATCAACTATTGATTATTAGTGATCATTTGCAGGATAAGACTACTGGTTATTTGGTATATGGTTTTAAATTTTTTTTTTTTTTTTTTAACAGGTAACGAGATCGTTATTTCATCCTAAATTTATCTAAATAGATTTGTTGCTATTATAACTTATACAAGATATTGATTAAAAATATTATTCAGATAGTATTTCTCATATATACTTAATAATATAATTTAGGATTGAAACATAAAAAATTATCCATCTCATTAATAAAATCAAATGATTGAATTCATTTTCTTTTTTAGGTAGAATTTATCAAATTCTTCTTTTTGTTTTCTTTTATTACAAAACAAAAGGAAATTAAAAAAAAAAATCCGTGATTGGATTGAAATATGGAACGGAAAAAATTTACAGGAATAATAACCGGAAATGTTAGGTTGTTAGAACAATCCAACTATTCACTCATACATAAATCAAGAATAGATGTAATTAGCATAAGAAAAAGAAAAAAAGGTTGATTAAGCTATCATTTCAATTATTCCTAATTAAGCAAACGAAAAAATACTCACCAAAATGATGGATATTTTTAGTGACAATATTGCCTGAAGGTTAATTGAAAAGCTGTAACAAATGTGATTACGGTAATAAATGCACCTGCCTTGATATCTGCAATGAAAAAATTTTTAAATCAAATTTTAAAAAATTAATTTTTTTCTTTTTTTTTGTAAGAAAATCCCTCAAAGATTTTTTTTTTTTTTCATCTATTAAATGATATCAGTACTGTAGTTTGAGAGAATTGGGAATGATTAGCAGCTGAGAAGGATTAATCAAACGAGAAACTCATCGAACTATCGAAGGGTTTTCATCATATCAACTAAAAGCATCAATGCCGCTTTTATTTTTCTAATAGATATAATAAGGTATCAATCGTTTCATCGTTCTTCATTTTACGCTCAAATGATTCATACAATTTATGTCATCAACATTTTGCGCTTATTTCAAAAGGCTTTTTCATGCATTTCATACAATTTTGATAAATTTTAAAATTGAATGTAAAATTTGAGTTAAATTTAGTTTTTTTTAACTACAATTTATCTATTTTTTCTTTTTTTTAACAATCGAATAATTCCAAATAATAATGTTAGCATAATTTTTCATTTACAGTTTGTGAAATTAGTATCGTATTGAAGAATTAATGAATTCCTATAGCTATTCATTTATTTATGAAAAATTCCAAAAGAATCGTTTAGTTTGAATTTGTTTGAATTTTGTAACTCTTTTTTTACTTTTTATTTTTTGAAATTTATTATTTTATTATTTTTGTTTAATTTATTATTTATTCATTTTTTTCATTATTTTCATCTCAATTTATTATTGATGAGATGAAATAATTTAGCATGTATTATTTCAACAATAATATTAGCATAACTTTTCGTCATCATTGTCGTCGAATAATATGATTGAGAAGGTTTTAGAATGTCGCATTCAGAAATGTCTTTTTCAAAGATTGAGTTAATTAAATGAAAATCGTACAATTAAATCATTCGAGATTATTAAACTTTCATTTTCTTTCATAAGGGAAAAGAGGGAAAATGAAGGATCAATGATTTTTTTTTTTTCCTTGCATAAATTTAGAAGAGACAAAACGTTGCCGACAAGATTAGTTTCTGTGAAAGGTCAAAGGATATGCTAATTATGGTGCTATTAATATGAAAGATATTAAAGGTCAAGAAATGATGAAACATACAGTGTTCACTTATCATTATCGTTATCAGTTAATTCGTTGTAAAATTTAAATTTCATTCAACTAAATGCAATTCAAAGTATATGGAATCAATCAGTAATATAATTAAATTAAAGTGTAATGATGATTTATATATTATCGATTTTTTAAGCTATATTATAAGTTGGAAGATTTAAAGAAAAGTAAGAATTTCGGAACATTAATTCCGAAATTTTAGCATAATTTTTCTCTCTTAATTAAATGATATTTAAAAATAAAGCGGGAATACCAGAATAAAGCAGGAATACAAGTGTAGAAAACCATCAGAAAAAAAAAAAAGAAAACTTACATGTTGATGAAGAACTGAGAAAAAGTGCTCGTACTGTAGTTGTTGTAGTTGTTGTTGTTGTAGTTGTTGTCACCTCAGGAGTACAGTTATAAGCTCGACATCGTAGAAATTTCACTTTACCCTACAAAATTTTCCAATTTATTTACTTAAATTAAGACTACTATAATAAATAATAAGGTCAAGATAGGATGTATAATGATAAAAATGTCCCATTAAACATGTCTCTTTCTTGTCGCTATAACAA
>NW_018108587.1:43189-45999 GCF_000183805.2 Loa loa | reverse complement strand
AAATAGTTTGAAAATTTTCGAAAATTTTCCCTTCTCTGAACGAAAAAAAAAGAATAAAATTAAAAGACAAAGATAAGAAGACTAGAGATCAAGAGATTAGTAACACTTTCATACGTTGACATTTACATTCTTGTACATTTAATATGCTATAAATGAATGTCATAAATTAGATTTATCAAAGGTGGTTGATGATAACGAATGATTGGCACATTACCTCAGCAGTGAGTTGACATCCATTAGTGGGATCAGTTAATTGACAGCGATCACCATTCAATTTGTTCTTTGCACGATCTCGACAGCAAATGTCAAATACCTGAAAAAGGACTGATAAATTACCCATTGATATGCATTATGTGAGATGGATAGTAAAATGAGATAATATGATGCAAATCATACTATTAAATGAATTAAATTAGATTGAACTGGTCTAGGAGCTGATATGAACCAAATTAGATTGAGCTAGATTGGGAGCTGATATGAATTAAATTAGATTGAGCTGGATTGAGAGCTATTAATATGGGTTGAACCATGAATATTTTCATTTTATAAATCCCAAAAAATCACCAGGTAAATTATTTACCAAGGTAAATTATAATTAAGTTATAGGTTAATTATTAGCTTATGAATTATTATTGAGCTATCCGTTTGAATATTACCCTGCAAAAATTATCGCCAGCTAACTGAGCCATTTCATCACATGTCTCGACATAATCTCGCGTGGTTGGATCATAGAACTGATCTGATTTGGTGATAGCAATAATGAGAAGCAATACGCTTAGCGGTAATATTTTTACTGATAATACTTGAACCATCATCATTATCATATCTGCAAAAAAAATATTGTA
The DNA here is from genome assembly GCF_000183805.2 of Loa loa. NCBI lineage: Eukaryota > Metazoa > Nematoda > Chromadorea > Rhabditida > Onchocercidae > Loa > Loa loa. Next base: position 45,154 of record NW_018108587.1, on the reverse strand, counting down.
ATTTTATTAATAATAAAACGATAATTATAATGAAGCATATCCATCACTAGTGGTTTACTATCACTTTGATAAGTGGTAATATTCTTACTGATAATACTTGAACCATCATCATTACCATATTTGGATAAAATATTGTCATTTTATTAATAATAGAACGATAATTATAATGAAGCATATCCATCATTAGTGATTTATTATCACTTTGATAATTTTTTTTTTCTCATGACAGCACTATTTATCATTGATAACGTTAACAAACTTCAGATAAAAGTGATTTTTTTTCTCTTTCGAAATTTCATTCAAAAAAAAGTTTCATTTCAAAAAAAAAGGTTATCAAAAAATAATTGACTGTATCATTAAAATTATTTAATTTTATCAGTTTTATTAATAATTTATTTCAAAAAAGAATTCTAATTTATCAAAAGCTGCGAAATACGTTTAGATTTAATGAAAATATCAATTTATAAAATATTATCAAAGTAAAGATAAAAGTAAATTGGTTATAAATTGTTTTGAAAATATAAGCCTTAAAATGAATGCAATTAACATGGACAATTGTTTGATGTTTACCGAATAGTGATAGTTTTTGTTTGATTGCAAAAGTTTGTAGGATTTCATTTCAATTCAAATCATTGAAATTTGACGGAATTTAAAATTTTAATATTTTTTAAAATTTATTTTGCATGATAGTAAAAATAGAAAAGAGAAATATTTATGAAAAATTTAGGATGTAATTTTAAAAATTGAAAAAAGAATTGTTTGTCATGATGAGATAATCCATTGAATAGAATTGCTACCTAAAACCAGTAGTCATTGACTATTTCCACAATAATATATCATATATCTTACAATTGGCTTCTCATAACAAAACGGATATCTGGAATGGTTAGCCCAAAGGGCACTAAAACAAACATTCAAATTTGACATCTGTGTCATTATGGGTTAGATGGATTACTGCTACAGATGTCACTTGCATGACTTTCAAACGATCGCATATTCCAACTCTCGATGTCATGTGAATGACTTGAAAATGTTAAATAAGGTTTTAGTAAAATAAAATGATAGTTTAATTTATGTAAAAATGAAATTTAAACGATAAATAATCATAATTAGATAGTTAATAAAATTCACAAAAAAAAAGAAACTAAATATGCAAATATTACTTTTCGTAGTATTAAAACATTAGAACGATGCAAAAGTGAACATATGATTAGTAAATATACTGATAACTGATAAGTAAACAAATAAACAAAAAGATATTGAATAAAATAGGAATGAAAGATGTAAATAAGTGATAAGGATCATAACAATTCATTTCTTCTAAATATGTTTTTTTTAAGGATGGCATAAAATGTATGCTATAAAGGAATCTCTCAAGAAAAATCTAATATTTAATTATTAAATTAATTTCAAAATTTAAGTTTAATATAAATAGCAAAGTTAAGAGAATGAAAAATAGTAAACAAATTGATAAGCAATCAATGAATAATTATTATTAACTGGATAGAAGTAAAAGAGTAATACAGTTGTAAAAAAAAGTAATACCTGAAATTTCAAACTTTTGTAAACTTACACCTAAAATTTCAAATTTCATGAACTTCCATTGAGCCATCATTTGATGACGTTGGTATTGCTATCAGAATCATTCCCTTCCTTTTATCTTTTATCTTTTATCCATTTAATGAGATGGAAAATTGGGACGATGTCATTGGCATGTGCCATATGTCTTGTGACATTATCGCCACGAGAATTATTATCCATGGTTTTAATGCAGTTGATAATTGCTATAGCTCAATAGATTTGATTGAAATAAATATTATGAAAAGCATATATTACTCAAAAAATTACTACTCTAATAGCACTAGCTAAAATTTGAATTTAAAAAAAAAACTTCAAATATTATTGAAAATTTTTTTCATTCTCCTTTTATTTGCTATAATTTTGATGGAAACTGAAAATTTTGAA
>NW_018108587.1:40437-42507 GCF_000183805.2 Loa loa | reverse complement strand
CAAATACGATTAATTGATATATATATATATATATATATATATAAATAACACTTAAAAATGACCGCGTTACAGTAGAAAGAATTTTTCCTGCGGATTGAGGCTTTTCCCGCGGAATGAGTAATGAATGATTTATATTATTATGATAGCTTACCGAAATGACAATTCTTCTTTCCATTTTTATTTTATTTTTAAAATTTTAATTTCGAATAAAGTTTGTGCAATTTATGATTTATGCAATTCAATAATTGAGCAATTGAGTATTACAAAGTATTTATTTGTTTACTCATTTATTTATTTATTTATTTATTTACAATACAATATTTGTAATCGATTTGTTATAAATAAATTTGAACCATTCTGTGTTTCGGTTAAAAGATTACTGAAAGTATTGAATTATCGATCCGATGAAACTTAACGGTATTAACTAATCTCGGCTCTAGTATGTATATCTTCTTATCGATCCGAGATCAGAATTTGTATAATAGTGTAATTTACAAAAACATTAATGAATATATTTTACTAAAATTTCAGCTTATGATAAGTTATATTTGAATTACAACTTTAATATATCCTTTCATTATGCAAATTTGGCAGATCAAAAAACGGCAAAAATGGATGATAATTGATGAGCGGTAAACTTACCTTTCTGTTTTAGGGTGCATGAATACAAAAGAAATTTGAAAGGAGGAATGATAAGTCACTGATAAATTGATTTTAAAGTTGAAAAATTTTAAAAGTATCACAGCGGAAAGTTTACTTTAAATTTGTTGGCTGATAAAGAGCCTAGTTTAAATAAACATATTTGGCCTAGCTTTTGCTGATGTAAAAAGGTTACGATGAAGAAGTGTTCTATCTTTTGTGAGAAAATGAAAATTCTGCTAAGCGCCAATAAAACTTCAAAGCATATATACCGATAAGATAAGCTAGAAAGATGGAATAAATGGCTGATAAAATTTCACATTCATTTTGAGTTCCAATTTTAATTCATATTGAGTTAGCCTAATTCGTTTTACTCAAAAGGTTTTACTCAATTTGCCAGTGAATATAAAATTACTATGAGGAAATGAAAGGTGTTTAAAAAAGATCAGAGGGTGATAAAGTATGAATGGACACTAATTAAATTAGATCTCAGTGGATAATCAGGCTAATAAAAGTCGGTCATTTTTGGTGGTAATTAAGATAAATTAGTTTTCCTGGATAAATTAGCTAATAAAAAAAAAAAAACGAAAAAATGCTGCTGGGAAGAAAATGAAGCAAAATTGATGCATAGCTTGTTACGGTAGAATCAAAATGATGAAAATTCGGAGGGGAAAAAAAAAAACAAACTCATAAAGAAATACAGGACAGGTTGACAGATTGTATCAAGTGAAGCAAAAAAGGTGAGTTAGTTATTTGCTTAGTGAAGTGAATTAGGTGTAGAATAAACGGAAGGTTGGAAGGATTAGCCGTAACGCTAACCGGGAAGCTAAAACATCCGTCCTTCAGACTTCCGGTATTAAATCTTTGCTAACACCTGTCTAATGTTCTCTTCTCATCTCATCTTCAATATTACCTATTTCAAATTCATCCATTGTCATTTCAATGTTTCCTAGACTACGCATAGCAACAAGCATTAACGTTAATTAATGGTGACAAAAAGATGTCAACAGGGGGTCAAATATATTTTCAATTGTTGAAATCTTTAAAAGATGAATAACTAAATTAAAGTTAGAAAAAGTAATACTACATATGCCTTGCATTGTTACCGCACCAGTAATTTTTAGACTAATTTTGAAATGCTCCACTTCTTGCGCAAATGGTTACTGTACGGCGGTAATGGTAATAGTAGTAGTAGTAATAGTACAGTGAAGCTGTGATATTTGTTAACATTTTAAGAATGGTTGAATAGAAATTTTGATCAATAAAAACAGAAATGTCTTAAGAATATTAATGGAAAAGGGAGGAAGGATGAAATTATCGGAGCAAAGAAGGCGGAAGAGCGGAATGATCCCATTCCCTCAGAGAATTATTTCTTTTCTATTCATGAAAAGAGGGAGAGAGAGAGAGAGAGGAGGAGAGAGAGAGAAGAAG
>NW_018108587.1:37288-40126 GCF_000183805.2 Loa loa | reverse complement strand
AAGAGAGAGAGAGAGAGAGAGAGAGAGAGGAGAGAGAGAGAGAAAGGAAGAGAATGAATATTTCATCTATTCTTTATATTGAAGTTTTATTGAAAATTGTTGAATTAAATTCAATTCAATTGAATTCAATTGAATCAAACATATATTAAGTAACATTAAATTTAAATTAAATTAAATTGCATTATTAAGTTTATTATATTGAGTTCAAAAGAGAGAACAAATTAAATGATTGATTGACTAATTAATTAATTAATCAATTGATATGATCAACATTTCATGATTCGATGAGATCATCATTTCATGATAATAATTTGAATTTAATTTAAAATGAGCATAATAGTTTGCAACAAATAAAAGATAATTTTAAAAAGATCTAAGTGACATTCAGGCCTCATAGGACGATAAGTTATTCTAAAAAGGCCTAAATGGCATTTAGATCCCAATGGAATATATTTGCAAAGTTATTTCATATCAAACTGAAATGAGTTAAAGTAAATTACTGCGAATAGAAACTAAAGAAATGGCTTCCTTTTATTGATGAAAGCGGAAATAAAAGTGTGTGACAGAGAGGAGAGCCTTGGTATATTGCTAGTTTGAGGACTAATAGAAGGGATGAATGAGCAAAATGCGCAAATGCCTTGAAGGTGTCGTCTGTATCACATCTCATTCATGCATGCATATGTAATCCATGCATGCAAATGCGCACTACACAGATACCGCAAAAATATTAATCTTTGATCATATTTTTTGAATCAATTAAAAAAAAAAAAAAAAGGTGAGAAAGGAAATAAATGATGAATAGTATACGATTAGATAATGGAATTGTAATAATGCAAATATTTTATGACAACAGGTATAATTCTTCTTGGTGACATTAGCAGTAATAACTAAAAGATAAATACGTATATTGGAAGTATATATTTAAACATAAATATAACAAAAATATTTCACTCAAATCATAATCAAAAATAAAAATTTACCGTAATAGCGATCAATTGGTTTTATGATAAAAGTGTTTGCTACTACTGCATTATTACGCAAAAATGCAGCTGCATGTCACACTAATCTACCATTCATAAATTTCTGCATGACGTAAGAGTACTTCATTACAGGTCATTTGAGGACATTACCTAGGAGAGGATTATTTATCGTTATGAAGGGAATAAATTCAAATCATTTAATCAATTAGCACTTTTCCTTTTTTTTTTAACTTAAAAAAAAACGACGATATATTTCCATTAAGTTACTGATATCAAATCTATAATAGTCTCAATCTATGATATTGACTAAATTGGCTATAAAGGAATGATAATCACAGCAAATGAACAAATTCGCTCATAAAAGAGCCTAGTTTATGCATTTGAGAACACTTCTAGTATTGCTCATTTTAGTAATTCATAATAAAACATCGGCAAGAAAATTCATTGAGATGAGAGAGAGAGAGAAAAAAAGAAGGGATTTGGCTTGGCTTCTGTCTTTTAAAGAGCATTATGCTATTAAAAATAAAAATGAATACTAATGGCCTAAAATTGACTCGAAATAGTCTCTAGGCAATTGAAAAAGGCTTTTTTTTTTAGCTAATTCAAAAGTAATATAAACTGTATAAAAGTAAGTTATTCGAAAGGAAAGCTTATTTAGAATATGGATAAGGTTTAGTCTTTTGTAACTTTCATAAATTTATCAAGAAAAAAAAAAGTTACAGATCAACAGAGATTTAACCGTTCATCTTGAAGTAGAGTAGAAAGTTTGAATGTCCGATATCTGATATCCAATGTCCACTGTATGTCTGAGTATTGTATCTAGAGATTGTAAGTAAGTATTTATTCATTTGGACAAACAGTACTCAACATGCGATCGAATATGCCTGCCATATTTGCATAAACCGTTCAAAAGTGTTAACATTTGAGGAACAAAAATCAAAAATCAAGTACTGGGGGGTCAACAACACATACACATACATGAGAAGATTAGAGTTCAACTAATATGCTAATGATTTCAAATATTTGCATAAAGAGCAGTTATCGTGAATACCAATCTGAAATTATTCATTTAAGTAGCAACTATTCTAACTTAGTTAGATGATATTAATTAACTTGGATGAAAGAAAAGACAGAAATTAATATCAAAGATCAATGAGAAAGATCAATGATCAAGAAAAAAGATCAAAAATTAATATCCTTAGTTAAGGATATTAATTAACTTTCTGTCCTTTTTTTTTTTCATCCTAATTGAATTTTTTCTCATATAACCGCACTAATAATTATAATAGCTTTGGGATTGCGCATTGTGTTCCAAATATTTGTATAATATCATTCATAGTTATTCTATTCTCAAATAATGATTAACAAAATAAACAGCCATCCTAAGAGCTAAATTAGCTCAACGTTTAGCTGTTGAAGAATAAAAGGTCCAATAATGGTACTAAGTGAATGAAAGACACTCAAGCCTATTATTTGACCATCAGGAATGACAGAAGGGAGAAAGGCTACTTTGCCTGAAATGGAAAGCATTGGCTATGTGGTGGCTGTCAATTGAATTTTAAAATACTGTTTCATGTACATCGTTGTTGAATCATTGACAGATTCTCTTCCACATATTTCCCATTTTAATCTTAAAATAGAGGTTAAAGTCCATTATAAATGACCTTTGTAGTTCAACTAGTAATAAATGGAAGTATTGCGACAACTTGGATAAACTTAACAAAACAATTATATCCATCTTGCAACATGATTTGGAATCTTTAAAACAAAAAAAAAAAAAAAAATAAAATGTCACTATCCTAGTGAATATAATCCAAAGAGGAACTTTGGCAATGCAAAGATTCCAAGTGAAACTTCG